>NW_027175336.1:0-300000 GCF_028021215.1 Eschrichtius robustus
TAACACGTACCCTAATCCTAACCCGTACCCTAAACCGAGCCCTAACCCTCAAACTAACCCTAACCCTAACCCTAACCCATACCCTACGCCGTACCCAAACCCGTAACCTAACCCGTACCCTAACCCTAACCCTAACCCTAACCCTAAGCTACCCTTGACTGCTTCTGCCTCCAATAGATTTCCTAAGCACTAGTGTTTTAAGGAACAGGTTAAAAAGAGAATCGTAATGTGATTTCTTGATAATGGGTGTGTTCCTTATCTTCTCCTAGTGTCTAAACTCTTCTCCATGGCTGGACACCCAAATAATATTCCTTGACGTGCTAAGGGGTATCTAGAGAGTGGGATAGGTTTAATAACTACCCTAACCCTAACGAGTACCCTAACCCAAACCCCTACCCTAACCCTAACACGTACCCTAATCCTAACCCGTACCCTAAACCAAGCCCTAACCCTCAAACTAACCCTAACCCTAACCCTAACCCATACCCTACGCCGTACCCGAACCCGTACCCGAACCCGTACCCTAACACTAACCCTAACCCTAACCCTAACCCTAACCCTAAGCTACCCTTGACTGCTTCTGCCTCCAATAGATTTCCTAAGCACTAGTGTTTTAAGGAACAGGTTAAAAAGAGAATCCTAATGTGATTTCTTGATAATGGGTGTGTTCCTTATCTTCTCCTAGTGTCTAAACTCTTCTCCATGGCTGGACCCCCAAATAATATTCCTTGACGTGTTAAGGGGTATCTAGAGAGTGGGATAGGTTTAATAACTACCTTAACCCTAACGCGTACCCTAACCCTAACCTCTACCCTAACCCTAACAGGTACACTAATCCTAACCCGTACCCCAAACCGAGCCCTAACCCTCAAACTAACCCTAACACTAAACCTAACCCATACCCTACGCCGTACCCGAACCCGTACCCGAACCCGTACCCTAAGCCGTACCCTAACCCTAACCCTAACCCTAAGCTACCCTTGACTGCTTCTGCCTCCAATAGATTTCCTAAGCACTAGTGTATTAAGGAACAGGTTAAAAAGAGAATCCTAATGTGATTTCAGGATAATGGGTGTGTTCCTTATCTTCTCCTAGTGTCTAAACTCTTCTCCATCGCTGGACCCCCAAATAATATTCCTTGACGTGCTAAGGGGTATCTAGAGAGTGGGATAGGTTTAATAACTACCTTAACCCTAACGCCTACCCTAACCCTAACCTCTACCCTAACCCTAACACGTACACTAATCCTAACCCGTACCCTAAACCGAGCCCTAACCCTCAAACTAACCCTAACACTAAATCTAACCCATACCCTACGCCGTACCCGAACCCGTACCCGAACCCGTACCCTAAGCCGTACCCTAACCCTAACCCTAACCCTAACCCTAACCCTAAGCTACCCTTGACTGCTTCTGCCTCCAATAGATTTCCTAAGCACTAGTGTTTTAAGGAACAGGTTAAAAAGAGAATCCTAATGTGATTTCTTGATAATGGGTGTGTTCCTTTTCTTCTCCTAGTGTCTAAACTCTTCTCCATGGCTGGACCCCCAAATAATATTCCTTGACGTGCTAAGGGTTATCTAGACAGTGGGATAGGTTTAATAACTACCCTAACCCTAACGCGTACCCTAACCCTAACCCCTACCCTAACCCTAACACGAACCCTAATCCTAACCCGTACCCTAAACCGAGCCCTACCCTTCAAACTAACCATAACCCTAACCCTAACCCATACCCTACGCCGTACACGAACCCGTACCCGAACCCGTTCCCTAAGCCGTACCCTAAACCTAACCCTAACCCTAACCCTAAGCTTCCCTTGACTGCTTCTGCCTCCAATAGATTTCCTAAGCACTAGTGTTTTAAGGAACAGGTTAAAAAGAGAATCCTAATGTGATTTCTTGATAATGGGTGTGTTCCTTATCTTCTCCTAGTGTCTAAATTCTTCTCCATGGCTGGACACCCAAATAATATTCCTTGACGTGCTAAGGGGTATCTAGAGAGTGGGATAGGTTTAATAACTACCCTAACCCTAACGCGTACCCTAACCCTAACCCCTACCCTAACCCTAACACGTACCCTAATCCTAACCCGTACCCTAAACCGAGCCCTAACCCTCAAACTAACCCTAACACTAAACCTAACCCATACCCTACGCCGTACCCGAACCCGTAACCTAACCCGTACCCTAACACTAACCCTAACCCTAACCCTAAGCTACCCTTGACTGCTTCTGCCTCCAATAGATTTCCTAAGCACTAGTGTTTTAAGTAACAGGTTAAAAAGAGAATCCTAATGTGATTTCTTGATAATGGGTGTGTTCCTTTTCTTCTCCTAGTGTCTAAACTCTTCTCCATGGCTGGACCCCCAAATAATATTCCTTGACGTGCTAAGGGGTATCTAGAGAGTGGGATAGGTTTAATAACTACCCTAACCCTAAGGCGTACCCTAACCCTAACCTCTACCCTAACCCTAACACGTACACTAATCCTAACCCGTACCCTAAACCGAGACCTAACCCTCAAATTAACCCTAACCCTAACCCTAACCCATACCCTACGCCGTACCCGAACCCGTACCCTAAGCGGTACCCTAAAGCTAACCCTAACCCTAACCCTAACCCTAAACCTAACCCTAAGCTACCCTTGACTGCTTCTGCCTCCAATAGATTTCCTAAGCACTAGTGTTTTAAGGAACAGGTTAAAAAGAGAATCCTAATGTGATTTCTTGATAATGGGTGTGTTCCTTATCTTCTCCTAGTGTTTAAACTCTTCTCCATGGCTGGACACCCAAATAATATTCCTTGACGTGCTAAGGGGTATCTAGAGAGTGGGATAGGTTTAATAACTACCCTAACCCTAACGCGTACCCTAACCCTAACCCCTACCCTAACCCTAACACGTACCCTAATCCTAACCCGTACCCTAAACCGAGCCCTAACCCTCAAACTAACCCTAATCCTAACCCTAACCCATACCCTACGCCGTACCCGAACCCGTAACCTAACCCGTACCCTAAAACTAACCCTAACCCTAACCCTAAGCTACCCTTGACTGCTTCTGCCTCCAATAGATTTCCTAAGCACTAGTGTTTTAAGGAACAGGTTAAAAAGAGAATCCTAATGTGATTTCTTGATAATGGGTGTGTTCCTTATCTTCTCCTAGTGTCTAAACTCTTCTCCATGGCTGGACCCCCAAATAATATTCCTTGACGTGCTAAGGGGTATCTAGAGAGTGGGATAGGTTTAATAACTACCCTAACCCTAACGCGTACCCTAACCCTAACCTCTACCCTAACCCTAACACGTACACTAATCCTAACCCGTACCCTAAACCGAGCCCTAACCCTCAAACTAACCCTAACCCTAAACCTAACCCATACCCTACGCCGTACCCGAACCCGTACCCGAACCCGTACCCTAAGCCGTACCCTAACCCTAACCCTAACCCTAACCCTAAGCTACCCTTGACTGCTTCTGCCTCCAATAGATTTCCTAAGCACTAGTGTATTAAGGAACAGGTTAAAAAGAGAATCCTAATGTGATTTCAGGATAATGGGTGTGTTCCTTATCTTCTCCTAGTGTCTAAACTCTTCTCCATGGCTGGACCCCCAAATAATATTCCTTGACGTGCTAAGGGGTATCTAGAGAGTGGGATAGGTTTAATAACTACCTTAACCCTAACGCGTACCCTAACCCTAACCTCTACCCTAACCCTAACACGTACACTAATCCTAACCCGTACCCTAAACCGAGCCCTAACCCTCAAGCTAACCCTAACCCTAAACCTAACCCATACCCTACGCCGTACCCGAACCCGTACCTGAACCCGTACCCTAAGCCGTACCCTAACCCTAACCCTAACCCAAACCCTATCTCTAAGCTACCCTTGACTGCTTCTGCCTCCAATAGATTTCCTAAGCACTAGTGTATTAAGGAACAGTTTAAAAAGAGAATCCTAATGTGATTTCAGGATAATGGGTGTGTTCCTTATCTTCTCCTAGTGTCTAAACTGTTCTCCATGGCTGGACCCCCAAATAATATTCCTTGATGTGCTAAGGGGTATCTAGAGAGTGGGATAGGTTTAATAACTACCCTAACCCTAACGCGTACCCTAACCCTAAACCCTACCCTAACCCTAACACGAACCCTAATCCTAACCCGTACCCTAAACCGAGCCCTAACCTTCAAACTAAACCTAACCCTAAACCTAAACCCTACCCTATGCCGTACCTGAACCCGTACCCGAACCCGTACCCTAAGCCGTACCCTAAACCTAACCCTAATGCTAACCCTAACCCTAAGCTACCATTGACTGCTTCTGCCTCCAATAGATTTCCTAAGCACTAGTGTTTTAAGGAACAGGTTAAAAAGAGAATCCTAATGTGATTTCTTGATAATGGGTGTGTTCCTTATCTTCTCCTAGTGTCTAAACTCTTCTCCATGGCAGGACACCCAAATAATATTCCTTGACGTGCTAAGGGGTATCTAGAGAGTGGGATAGGTTTAATAACTACCCTAACCCTAACGCGTACCCTAACCCTAACCCGTACCCTAACCCTAACACGTACCCTAATCCTAACCCGTACCCTAAACCGAGCCCTAACCCTCAAACTAACCCTAACCCTAACCCTAACCCATACCCTACGCCGTACCCAAACCCGTAACCTAACCCGTACCCTAACCCTAACCCTAACCCTAACCCTAAGCTACCCTTGACTGCTTCTGCCTCCAATAGATTTCCTAAGCACTAGTGTTTTAAGGAACAGGTTAAAAAGAGAATCGTAATGTGATTTCTTGATAATGGGTGTGTTCCTTATCTTCTCCTAGTGTCTAAACTCTTCTCCATGGCTGGACACCCAAATAATATTCCTTGACGTGCTAAGGGGTATCTAGAGAGTGGGATAGGTTTAATAACTACCCTAACCCTAACGAGTACCCTAACCCAAACCCCTACCCTAACCCTAACACGTACCCTAATCCTAACCCGTACCCTAAACCAAGCCCTAACCCTCAAACTAACCCTAACCCTAACCCTAACCCATACCCTACGCCGTACCCGAACCCGTACCCGAACCCGTACCCTAACACTAACCCTAACCCTAACCCTAACCCTAACCCTAAGCTACCCTTGACTGCTTCTGCCTCCAATAGATTTCCTAAGCACTAGTGTTTTAAGGAACAGGTTAAAAAGAGAATCCTAATGTGATTTCTTGATAATGGGTGTGTTCCTTATCTTCTCCTAGTGTCTAAACTCTTCTCCATGGCTGGACCCCCAAATAATATTCCTTGACGTGTTAAGGGGTATCTAGAGAGTGGGATAGGTTTAATAACTACCTTAACCCTAACGCGTACCCTAACCCTAACCTCTACCCTAACCCTAACAGGTACACTAATCCTAACCCGTACCCCAAACCGAGCCCTAACCCTCAAACTAACCCTAACACTAAACCTAACCCATACCCTACGCCGTACCCGAACCCGTACCCGAACCCGTACCCTAAGCCGTACCCTAACCCTAACCCTAACCCTAAGCTACCCTTGACTGCTTCTGCCTCCAATAGATTTCCTAAGCACTAGTGTATTAAGGAACAGGTTAAAAAGAGAATCCTAATGTGATTTCAGGATAATGGGTGTGTTCCTTATCTTCTCCTAGTGTCTAAACTCTTCTCCATGGCTGGACCCCCAAATAATATTCCTTGACGTGCTAAGGGGAATCTAGAGAGTGGGATAGGTTTAATAACTACCCTAACCCTAACGCGTAACCTAACCCTAACCCCTACCCTAACCCTAACACGAACCCTAATCCTAACCCGTACCCTAAACCGAGCCCTACCCTTCAAACTAACCATAACCCTAACCCTAACCCATACCCTACGCCGTACACGAACCCGTACCCGAACCCGTACCCTAAGCCGTACCCTAAACCTAACCCTAACCCTAACCCTAAGCTTCCCTTGACTGCTTCTGCCTCCAATAGATTTCCTAAGCACTAGTGTTTTAAGGAACAGGTTAAAAAGAGAATCCTAATGTGATTTCTTGATAATGGGTGTGTTCCTTATCTTCTCCTAGTGTCTAAACTCTTCTCCATGGCTGGACACCCAAATAATATTCCTTGACGTGCTAAGGGGTATCTAGAGAGTGGGATAGGTTTAATAACTACCCTAACCCTAACGCGTAACCTAACCCTAACCCCTACCCTAACCCTAACACGTACCCTAATCCTAACCCGTACCCTAAACCGAGCCCTAACCCTCAAACTAACCCTAACCCTAACCCTAACCCATACCCTACGCCGTACCAGAACCCGTACCCGAACCCGTACCCTAAGAACTATCCTAACCCTAAGCCTAACCCTAAACTACCCTTGACTGCTTCTGCCTCCAAAAATTTCCTAAGGACTAGTGTATTAAGGAACAGGTTAAAAAGAGAATCCTAATGTGATTTCAGGATAATGGGTGTGTTCCTTATCTTCTCCTAGTGTCTAAACTGTTCTCCATGGCTGGACCCCCAAATAATATTCCTTGACGTGCTAAGGGGTATCTAGAGAGTGGGATAGGTTTAATAACTACCCTAACCCTAACGCGTACCCTAACCCTAAACCCTACCCTAACCCTAACACGAACCCTAATCCTAACCCGTACCCTAAACCGAGCCCTAACCTTCAAACTAACCCTAACCCTAAACCTAACCCCTACCCTATGCTGTACACGAACCCGTACCCGAACCCGTACCCTAAGCCGTACCCTAAACCTAACCCTAACCCTAACCCTAACTCTAAGCTACCATTGACTGCTTCTGCCTCCAATAGATTTCCTAAGCACTTGTGTTTTAAGGAACAGGTTAAAAAGAGAATCCTAATGTGATTTCTTGATAATGGGTGTGTTCCTTATCTTCTCCTAGTGTCTAAACTCTTCTCCATGGCTGGACACCCAAATAATATTCCTTGACGTGCTAAGGGGTATCTAGAGAGTGGGATAGGTTTAATAACTACCCTAACCCTAACGCGTACCCTAACCCTAACCCCTACCCTAACCCTAACACGTACCCTAATCCTAACCCGTACCCTAAACCGAGCCCTAACCCTCAAACTAACCCTAACCCTAACCCTAACCCATACCCTACGCCGTACCCAAACCCGTAACCTAACCCGTACCCTAACACTAACCCTAACCCTAACCCTAAGCTACCCTTGACTGCTTCTGCCTCCAATAGATTTCCTAAGCACTAGTGTTTTAAGGAACAGGTTAAAAAGAGAATCCTAATGTGATTTCTTGATAATGGGTGTGTTCCTTATCTTCTCCTAGTGTCTAAACTCTTCTCCATGGATGGACCCCCAAATAATATTCCTTGACGTGCTAAGGGGTATCTAGAGAGTGGGATAGGTTTAATAACTACCCTAACCCTAACGCGTACCCTAACCCTAACACGTACCCTAATCCTAACCCGTACACTAATCCTAACCCGTACCCTAAACCGAGCCCTAACCCTCAAACTAACCCTAACCCTAACCCTAACCCATACCCTAGGCCGTACCCGAACCCGTACCCGAACCCGTACCCTAAGCCGTACCCTAACCCTAACCCTAAACCTAACCCTAAGCTACCCTTGACTGCTTCTGCCTCCAATAGATTTCCTAAGCACTAGTGTATCAAGGCACAGGTTAAAAAGAGAATCCTAATGTGATTTCAGGATAATGGGTGTGTTCCTTATCTTCTCCTAGTGTCTAAACTCTTCTCCATGGCTGGACCCCCAAATAATATTCCTTGACGTGCTAAGGGGAATCTAGAGAGTGGGATAGGTTTAATAACTACCCTAACCCTAACGCGTACCCTAACCCTAACCCCTACCCTAACCCTAACACGAACCCTAATCCTAACCCGTACCCTAAACCGAGCCCTACCCTTCAAACTAACCATAACCCTAACCCTAACCCATACCCTACGCCGTACACGAACCCGTACCTGAACCCGTACCCTAAGCCGTACCCTAAACCTAACCCTAACCCTAACCCTAAGCTTCCCTGGACTGCTTCTGCCTCCAATAGATTTCCTAAGCACTAGTGTTTTAAGGAACAGGTTAAAAAGAGAATCCTAATGTGATTTCTTGATAATGGGTGTGTTCCTTATATTCTCGTAGTGTCTAAACTCTTCTCCATGGCTGGACCCCCAAATAATATTCCTTGACGTGCTAAGGGGTATCTAGGGAGTGGGATAGGTTTAATATCTACCCTAACCCTAACGCGTACCCTAACCCTAACCCCTACCCTAACCCTAACACGTACCCTAATCCTAACCCGTACCCTAAACCGAGCCCTAACCCTCAAACTAACCATAACCCTAACCCTAACCCATACCCTACGCCGTACCCGAACCCGTAACCTAACCCGTACCCTAACACTAACCCTAACCCTAACCCTAAGCTACCCTTGACTGCTTCTGCCTCCAATAGATTTCCTAAGCACTAGTGTTTTAAGGAACAGGTTAAAAAGAGAATCCTAATGTGATTTCTTGATAATGGGTGTGTTCCTTTTCTTCTCCTAGTGTCTAAACTCTTCTCCATGGCTGGACCCCCAAATAATATTCCTTGACGTGCTAAGGGTTATCTAGACAGTGGGATAGGTTTAATAACTACCCTAACCCTAACGCGTACCCTAACCCTAACCTCTACCCTAACCCTAACACGTACACTAATCCTAACCCGTACCCTAAACCGAGCCCTAACCCTCAAATTAACCCTAACCCTAACCCTAACCCATACCCTACGCCGTACCCGAACCCGTACCCTAAGCGGTACCCTAAAGCTAACCCTAACCCTAACCCTAACCCTAACCCTAAGCTACCCTTGACTCCTTTTGCCTCCAATAGATTTCCTAAGCACTAGTGTATTAAGGAACAGGTTAAAAAGAGAATCCTAATGTGATTTCAGGATAATGGGTGTGTTCCTTATCTTCTCCTAGTGTCTAAACTCTTCTCCATGGCTGGACCCCCAAATAATATTCCTTGACGTGCTAAGGGGTATCTAGAGAGTGGGATAGGTTTAATAACTACCCTAACCCTAACGCCTACCCTAACCCTAACCTCTACCCTAACCCTAAAACGTACACTAATCCTAACCCGTACCCTAAACCGAGCCCTAACCCTCAAACTAACCCTACCCCTAAACCTAACCCATACCCTACGCCGTACCCGAACCCGTACCCGAACCCGTACCCTAAGAAGTACCCTAACCCTAAGCCTAACCCTAAGCTACCCTTGACTGCTTCTGCCTCCAATAGATTTCCTAAGCACTAGTGTATTAAGGAACAGGTTAAAAAGAGAATCCTAATGTGATTTCAGGATAATGGGTGTGTTCCTTATCTTCTCCTAGTGTCTAAACTGTTCTCCATGGCTGGACCCCCAAATAATATTCCTTGACGTGCTAAGGGGTATCTAGAGAGTGGGATAGGTTTAATAACTACCCTAACCCTAACGCGTACCCTAACCCTAAACCCTACCCAAACCCTAACACGAACCCTAATCCTAACCCGTACCCTAAACCGAGCCCTAACCTTCAAACTAACCCTAACACTAAACCTAACCCCTACCCTATGCCGTACACGAACCCGTACCCGAACCCGTAACCTAACCCGTACCCTAACACTAACCCTAACCCTAACCCTAAGCTACCCTTGACTGCTTCTGCCTCCAATAGATTTCCTAAGCACTAGTGTTTTAAGGAACAGGTTAAAAAGAGAATCCTAATGTGATTTCTTGATAATGGGTGTGTTCCTTATCTTCTCCTAGTGTCTAAACTCTTCTCCATGGATGGACCCCCAAATAATATTCCTTGACGTGCTAAGGGGTATCTAGAGAGTGGGATAGGTTTAATAACTACCCTAACCCTAACGCGTACCCTAACCCTAACCCCTAACCTAACGCTAACACGTACCCTAATCCTAACCCGTACCCTAAACCGAGACCTAACCCTCAAACTAACCCTAACCCTAACCCGAACCCGTACCCGAACCCGTACCCTAAGCCGTACCCTAACCCTAAACCTTACCCTAACCCTAACCCTAAGCTACCCTTGACTGCTTCTGCCTCCAATAGATTTCCTAAGCACTAGTGTTTTAAGGAATAGGTTAAAAAGAGAATCCTAATGTGATTTCTTGATAATGGGTGTGTTCCTTATCTTCTCCTAGTGTCTAAACTCTTCTCCATGGCTGGACCCCCAAATAATATTCCTTGACGTGCTAAGGGGTATCTAGAGAGTGGGATAGGTTTAATAACTACCCTAACCCTAACGTGTACCCTAACCCTAACACGTACCCTAATCCTAATCTGTACCCTAAACCGAGCCCTAACCCTCAAACTAACCCTAACCCTAACCCTAACCCATACCCTACGCCGTACCCGAACCTGTACCCGAACCCGTACCCTAAGCCGCACCCTAACCCTAACCCTAACCCTAACCCTAAGCTACCCTTGACTGCTTCTGCCTCCAATAGATTTCCTAAGCACTAGTGTTTTAAGGAACAGGTTAAAAAGAGAATCCTAATGTGATTTCTTGATAATGGGTGTGTTCCTTATCTTCTCCTAGTGTCTAAACTCTTCTCCATGGCTGGACCCCCAAATAATATTCCTTGACGTGGTAAGGGGTATCTAGAGAGTGGGATAGGTTTAATAACTACCCTAACCCTAACGCGTACCCTAACCCTAACCTCTACCCTAACCCTAACACGTACACTAATCCTAACCCGTACCCTAAACCGAGCCCTAACCCTCAAACTAACCCTAACCCTAACCCTAACCCATACCCTAGGCCGTACCCGAACCCGTACCCGAACCCGTACCCTAAGCCGTACCCTAACCCTAACCCTAACCCTAACCCTAAGCTACCCTTGACTGCTTCTGCCTCCAATAGATTTCCTAAGCACTAGTGTATCAAGGAACAGGTTAAAAAGAGAATCCTAATGTGATTTCAGGATAATGGGTGTGTTCCTTATCTTCTCCTAGTGTCTAAACTCTTCTCCATGGCTGGACCCCCAAATAATATTCCTTGACGTGCTAAGGGGAATCTAGAGAGTGGGATAGGTTTAATAACTACCCTAACCCTAACGCGTACCCTAACCCTAAACCCTACCCTAACCCTAACACGAAACCTAATCCTAACCCGTACCCTAAACCGAGCCCTACCCTTCAAACTAACCATAACCCTAACCCTAACCCATACCCTACGCCGTACACGAACCCGTACCCGAACCCGTACCCTAAGCCGTACCCTAAACCTAACCCTAACCCTAACCCTAAGCTTCCCTTGACTGCTTCTGCCTCCAATAGATTTCCTAAGCACTAGTGTTTTAAGGAACAGGTTAAAAAGAGAATCCTAATGTGATTTCTTGATAATGGGTGTGTTCCTTATCTTCTCCTAGTGTCTAAACTCTTCTCCATGGCTGGACACCCAAATAATATTCCTTGACGTGCTAAGGGGTATCTAGAGAGTGGGATAGGTTTAATAACTACCCTAACCCTAACGCGTACCCTAACCCTAACCCCTACCCTAACCCTAACACGTACCCTAATCCTAACCCGTACCCTAAACCGAGCCCTAACCCTCAAACTAACCCTAACCCTAACCCTAACCCATACCCTACGCCGTACCCGAACCCGTAACCTAACCCGTACCCTAACACTAACCCTAACCCTAACCCTAAGCTACCCTTGACTGCTTCTGCCTCCAATAGATTTCCTAAGCACTAGTGTTTTAAGGAACAGGTTAAAAAGAGAATCCTAATGTGATTTCTTGATAATGGGTGTGTTCCTTTTCTTCTCCTAGTGTCTAAACTCTTCTCCATGGCTGGACCCCCAAATAATATTCCTTGACGTGCTAAGGGTTATCTAGACAGTGGGATAGGTTTAATAACTACCCTAACCCTAACGCGTACCCTAACCCTAACCTCTACCCTAACCCTAACACGTACACTAATCCTAACCCGTACCCTAAACCGAACCCTAACCCTCAAATTAACCCTAACCCTAACCCTAACCCATACCCTACGCCGTACCCGAACCCGTACCCTAAGCGGTAACCTAAAGCTAACCCTAACCCTAACCCTAACCCTAACCCTAAGCTACCCTTGACTGCTTTTGCCTCCAATAGATTTCCTAAGCACTAGTGTATTAAGGAACAGGTTAAAAAGAGAATCCTAATGTGATTTCAGGATAATGGGTGTGTTCCTTATATTCTCCTAGTGTCTAAACTCTTCTCCATGGCTGGACCCCCAAATAATATTCCTTGACGTGCTAAGGGGTATCTAGAGAGTGGGATAGGTTTAATAACTACCCTAACCCTAACGCGTACCCTAACCCTAACCTCTACCCTAACCCTAAAACGTACACTAATCCTAACCCGTACCCTAAACCGAGCCCTAACCCTCAAACTAACCCTACCCCTAAACCTAACCCATACCCTACGCCGTACCCGAACCCGTACCCGAAACCGTACCCTAAGAAGTACCCTAACCCTAACCCTAACCCTAAGCTACCCTTGACTGCTTCTGCCTCCAATAGATTTCCTAAGCACTAGTGTATTAAGGAACAGGTTAAAAAGAGAATCCTAATGTGATTTCAGGATAATGGGTGTGTTGCTTATCTTCTCCTAGTGTCTAAACTCTTCTCCATGGCTGGACACCCAAATAATATACCTTGACGTGCTAAGGGGTATCTAGAGAGTGGGATAGGTTTAATAACTACCCTAACCCTAACGCGTACCCTAACCCTAAACCCTACCCTAACCCTAACACGAACCCTAATCCTAACCCGTACCCTAAACCGAGCCCTAACCTTCAAACTAACCCTAACCCTAAACCTAACCCCTACCCTATGCCGTACACGAACCCGTACCCGAACCCGTACCCTAAGCCGTACCCTAAACCTAACCCTAACCCTAACCCTAACCCTAAGCTACCATTGACTGCTTCTGCCTCCAATAGATTTCCTAAGCACTAGTGTTTTAAGGAACAGGTTAAAAAGAGAATCCTAATGTGATTTCTTGATAATGGGTGTGTTCCTTATCTTCTCCTAGTGTCTAAACTCTTCTCCATGGCTGGACACCCAAATAATATTCCTTGACGTGCTAAGGGGTATCTAGAGAGTGGGATAGGTTTAATAACTACCCTAACCCTAACGCGTACCCTAACCCTAACCCCTACCCTAACCCTAACACGTACCCTAATCCTAACCCGTACCCTAAACCGAGCCCTAACCCTCAAACTAACCCTAACCCTAACCCTAACCCTAACCCTAACCCTAACCCTAACCCTAACCCTAACCCTAACCCTAACCCTAACCCTAACCCTCAAACTAACCCTAAACCTAACCCTAACCCATACCCTACGCCGTACCCAAACCCGTAACCTAACCCGTACCCTAACACTAACCCTAACCCTAACCCTAAGCTACCCTTGACTGCTTCTGCCTCCAATAGATTTCCTAAGCACTAGTGTTTTAAGGAACAGGTTAAAAAGAGAATCCTAATGTGATTTCTTGATAATGGGTGTGTTCCTTATCTTCTCCTAGTGTCTAAACTCTTCTCCATGGATGGACCCCCAAATAATATTCCTTGACGTGCTAAGGGGTATCTAGAGAGTGGGATAGGTTTAATAACTACCCTAACCCTAACGCGTACCCTAACCCTAACACGTACCCTAATCCTAAACCGTACCCTAAACCAAGCCCTAACCCTCAAACTAACACTAACCCTAACCCTAACCCATACCCTACGCCGTACCCGAACCCGTACCCTAAGCCTTACCCTAACAATAACCCTAACCCTAACCCTAAGCTACCCTTGACTGCTTCTGCCTCCAATTGATTTCCTAAGCACTAGTGTTTTAAGGAACAGGTTAAAAAGAGAATCCTAATGTGATTTCTTGATAATGGGTGTGTTCCTTATCTTCTCCTAGTGTCTAAATTCTTCTCCATGGCTGGACCCCCAAATAATATTCCTTGACGTGCTAAGGGGTATCTAGAGAGTGGGATAGGTTTAATAACTACCCTAACCCTAACGCGTACCCTAACCCTAACCTCTACCCTAACCCTAACACGTACACTAATCCTAACCCGTACCCTAAACCGAGCCCTAACCCTCAAACTAACCCTAACCCTAACCCTAACCCATACCCTAGGCCGTACCCGAACCCGTACCCGAACCCGTACCCTAAGCCGTACCCTAACCCTAACCCTAAACCTAACCCTAAGCTACCCTTGACTGCTTCTGCCTCCAATAGATTTCCTAAGCACTAGTGTATCAAGGCACAGGTTAAAAAGAGAATCCTAATGTGATTTCAGGATAATGGGTGTGTTCCTTATCTTCTCCTAGTGTCTAAACTCTTCTCCATGGCTGGACCCCCAAATAATATTCCTTGACGTGCTAAGGGGAATCTAGAGAGTGGGATAGGTTTAATAACTACCCTAACCCTAACGCGTACCCTAACCCTAACCCCTACCCTAACCCTAACACGAACCCTAATCCTAACCCGTACCCTAAACCGAGCCCTACCCTTCAAACTAACCATAACCCTAACCCTAACCCATACCCTACGCCGTACACGAACCCGTACCTGAACCCGTACCCTAAGCCGTACCCTAAACCTAACCCTAACCCTAACCCTAAGCTTCCCTTGACTGCTTCTGCCTCCAATAGATTTCCTAAGCACTAGTGTTTTAAGGAACAGGTTAAAAAGAGAATCCTAATGTGATTTCTTGATAATGGGTGTGTTCCTTATATTCTCGTAGTGTCTAAACTCTTCTCCATGGCTGGACACCCAAATAATATTCCTTGACGTGCTAAGGGGTATCTAGGGAGTGGGATAGGTTTAATAACTACCCTAACCCTAACGCGTACCCTAACCCTAACCCCTACCCTAACCCTAACACGTACCCTAATCCTAACCCGTACCCTAAACCGAGCCCTAACCCTCAAACTAACCATAACCCTAACCCTAACCCATACCCTACGCCGTACCCGAACCCGTAACCTAACCCGTACCCTAACACTAACCCTAACCCTAACCCTAAGCTACCCTTGACTGCTTCTGCCTCCAATAGATTTCCTAAGCACTAGTGTTTTAAGGAACAGGTTAAAAAGAGAATCCTAATGTGATTTCTTGATAATGGGTGTGTTCCTTTTCTTCTCCTAGTGTCTAAACTCTTCTCCATGGCTGGACCCCCAAATAATATTCCTTGACGTGCTAAGGGTTATCTAGACAGTGGGATAGGTTTAATAACTACCCTAACCCTAACGCGTACCCTAACCCTAACCTCTACCCTAACCCTAACACGTACACTAATCCTAACCCGTACCCTAAACCGAGCCCTAACCCTCAAATTAACCCTAACCCTAACCCTAACCCATACCCTACGCCGTACCCGAACCCGTACCCTAAGCGGTACCCTAAAGCTAACCCTAACCCTAACCCTAACCCTAACCCTAAGCTACCCTTGACTCCTTTTGCCTCCAATAGATTTCCTAAGCACTAGTGTATTAAGGAACAGGTTAAAAAGAGAATCCTAATGTGATTTCAGGATAATGGGTGTGTTCCTTATCTTCTCCTAGTGTCTAAACTCTTCTCCATGGCTGGACCCCCAAATAATATTCCTTGACGTGCTAAGGGGTATCTAGAGAGTGGGATAGGTTTAATAACTACCCTAACCCTAACGCCTACCCTAACCCTAACCTCTACCCTAACCCTAAAACGTACACTAATCCTAACCCGTACCCTAAACCGAGCCCTAACCCTCAAACTAACCCTACCCCTAAACCTAACCCATACCCTACGCCGTACCCGAACCCGTACCCGAACCCGTACCCTAAGAAGTACCCTAACCCTAAGCCTAACCCTAAGCTACCCTTGACTGCTTCTGCCTCCAATAGATTTCCTAAGCACTAGTGTATTAAGGAACAGGTTAAAAAGAGAATCCTAATGTGATTTCAGGATAATGGGTGTGTTCCTTATCTTCTCCTAGTGTCTAAACTGTTCTCCATGGCTGGACCCCCAAATAATATTCCTTGACGTGCTAAGGGGTATCTAGAGAGTGGGATAGGTTTAATAACTACCCTAACCCTAACGCGTACCCTAACCCTAAACCCTACCCAAACCCTAACACGAACCCTAATCCTAACCCGTACCCTAAACCGAGCCCTAACCTTCAAACTAACCCTAACACTAAACCTAACCCCTACCCTATGCCGTACACGAACCCGTACCCGAACCCGTAACCTAACCCGTACCCTAACACTAACCCTAACCCTAACCCTAAGCTACCCTTGACTGCTTCTGCCTCCAATAGATTTCCTAAGCACTAGTGTTTTAAGGAACAGGTTAAAAAGAGAATCCTAATGTGATTTCTTGATAATGGGTGTGTTCCTTATCTTCTCCTAGTGTCTAAACTCTTCTCCATGGATGGACCCCCAAATAATATTCCTTGACGTGCTAAGGGGTATCTAGAGAGTGGGATAGGTTTAATAACTACCCTAACCCTAACGCGTACCCTAACCCTAACCCCTAACCTAACGCTAACACGTACCCTAATCCTAACCCGTACCCTAAACCGAGACCTAACCCTCAAACTAACCCTAACCCTAACCCGAACCCGTACCCGAACCCGTACCCTAAGCCGTACCCTAACCCTAAACCTTACCCTAACCCTAACCCTAAGCTACCCTTGACTGCTTCTGCCTCCAATAGATTTCCTAAGCACTAGTGTTTTAAGGAATAGGTTAAAAAGAGAATCCTAATGTGATTTCTTGATAATGGGTGTGTTCCTTATCTTCTCCTAGTGTCTAAACTCTTCTCCATGGCTGGACCCCCAAATAATATTCCTTGACGTGCTAAGGGGTATCTAGAGAGTGGGATAGGTTTAATAACTACCCTAACCCTAACGTGTACCCTAACCCTAACACGTACCCTAATCCTAAACTGTACCCTAAACCGAGCCCTAACCCTCAAACTAACCCTAACCCTAACCCTAACCCATACCCTACGCCGTACCCGAACCTGTACCCGAACCCGTACCCTAAGCCGCACCCTAACCCTAACCCTAACCCTAACCCTAAGCTACCCTTGACTGCTTCTGCCTCCAATAGATTTCCTAAGCACTAGTGTTTTAAGGAACAGGTTAAAAAGAGAATCCTAATGTGATTTCTTGATAATGGGTGTGTTCCTTATCTTCTCCTAGTGTCTAAACTCTTCTCCATGGCTGGACCCCCAAATAATATTCCTTGACGTGGTAAGGGGTATCTAGAGAGTGGGATAGGTTTAATAACTACCCTAACCCTAACGCGTACCCTAACCCTAACCTCTACCCTAACCCTAACACGTACACTAATCCTAACCCGTACCCTAAACCGAGCCCTAACCCTCAAACTAACCCTAACCCTAACCCTAACCCATACCCTAGGCCGTACCCGAACCCGTACCCGAACCCGTACCCTAAGCCGTACCCTAACCCTAACCCTAACCCTAACCCTAAGCTACCCTTGACTGCTTCTGCCTCCAATAGATTTCCTAAGCACTAGTGTATCAAGGAACAGGTTAAAAAGAGAATCCTAATGTGATTTCAGGATAATGGGTGTGTTCCTTATCTTCTCCTAGTGTCTAAACTCTTCTCCATGGCTGGACCCCCAAATAATATTCCTTGACGTGCTAAGGGGAATCTAGAGAGTGGGATAGGTTTAATAACTACCCTAACCCTAACGCGTACCCTAACCCTAAACCCTACCCTAACCCTAACACGAACCCTAATCCTAACCCGTACCCTAAACCGAGCCCTACCCTTCAAACTAACCATAACCCTAACCCTAACCCATACCCTACGCCGTACACGAACCCGTACCCGAACCCGTACCCTAAGCCGTACCCTAAACCTAACCCTAACCCTAACCCTAAGCTTCCCTTGACTGCTTCTGCCTCCAATAGATTTCCTAAGCACTAGTGTTTTAAGGAACAGGTTAAAAAGAGAATCCTAATGTGATTTCTTGATAATGGGTGTGTTCCTTATCTTCTCCTAGTGTCTAAACTCTTCTCCATGGCTGGACACCCAAATAATATTCCTTGACGTGCTAAGGGGTATCTAGAGAGTGGGATAGGTTTAATAACTACCCTAACCCTAACGCGTACCCTAACCCTAACCCCTACCCTAACCCTAACACGTACCCTAATCCTAACCCGTACCCTAAACCGAGCCCTAACCCTCAAACTAACCCTAACCCTAACCCTAACCCATACCCTACGCCGTACCCGAACCCGTAACCTAACCCGTACCCTAACACTAACCCTAACCCTAACCCTAAGCTACCCTTGACTGCTTCTGCCTCCAATAGATTTCCTAAGCACTAGTGTTTTAAGGAACAGGTTAAAAAGAGAATCCTAATGTGATTTCTTGATAATGGGTGTGTTCCTTTTCTTCTCCTAGTGTCTAAACTCTTCTCCATGGCTGGACCCCCAAATAATATTCCTTGACGTGCTAAGGGTTATCTAGACAGTGGGATAGGTTTAATAACTACCCTAACCCTAACGCGTACCCTAACCCTAACCTCTACCCTAACCCTAACACGTACACTAATCCTAACCCGTACCCTAAACCGAACCCTAACCCTCAAATTAACCCTAACCCTAACCCTAACCCATACCCTACGCCGTACCCGAACCCGTACCCTAAGCGGTAACCTAAAGCTAACCCTAACCCTAACCCTAACCCTAACCCTAAGCTACCCTTGACTGCTTTTGCCTCCAATAGATTTCCTAAGCACTAGTGTATTAAGGAACAGGTTAAAAAGAGAATCCTAATGTGATTTCAGGATAATGGGTGTGTTCCTTATATTCTCCTAGTGTCTAAACTCTTCTCCATGGCTGGACCCCCAAATAATATTCCTTGACGTGCTAAGGGGTATCTAGAGAGTGGGATAGGTTTAATAACTACCCTAACCCTAACGCGTACCCTAACCCTAACCTCTACCCTAACCCTAAAACGTACACTAATCCTAACCCGTACCCTAAACCGAGCCCTAACCCTCAAACTAACCCTACCCCTAAACCTAACCCATACCCTACGCCGTACCCGAACCCGTACCCGAAACCGTACCCTAAGAAGTACCCTAACCCTAACCCTAACCCTAAGCTACCCTTGACTGCTTCTGCCTCCAATAGATTTCCTAAGCACTAGTGTATTAAGGAACAGGTTAAAAAGAGAATCCTAATGTGATTTCAGGATAATGGGTGTGTTGCTTATCTTCTCCTAGTGTCTAAACTCTTCTCCATGGCTGGACACCCAAATAATATACCTTGACGTGCTAAGGGGTATCTAGAGAGTGGGATAGGTTTAATAACTACCCTAACCCTAACGCGTACCCTAACCCTAAACCCTACCCTAACCCTAACACGAACCCTAATCCTAACCCGTACCCTAAACCGAGCCCTAACCTTCAAACTAACCCTAACCCTAAACCTAACTCCTACCCTATGCCGTACACGAACCCCTACCCGAACCCGTACCCTAAGCCGTACCCTAAACCTAACCCTAACCCTAACCCTAACCCTAAGCTACCATTGACTGCTTCTGCCTCCAATAGATTTCCTAAGCACTAGTGTTTTAAGGAACAGGTTAAAAAGAGAATCCTAATGTGATTTCTTGATAATGGGTGTGTTCCTTATCTTCTCCTAGTGTCTAAACTCTTCTCCATGGCTGGACACCCAAATAATATTCCTTGACGTGCTAAGGGGTATCTAGAGAGTGGGATAGGTTTAATAACTACCCTAACCCTAACGCGTACCCTAACCCTAACCCCTACCCTAACCCTAACACGTACCCTAATCCTAACCCGTACCCTAAACCGAGCCCTAACCCTCAAACTAACCCTAACCCTAACCCTAACCCATACCCTACGCCGTACCCGAACCCGTAACCTAACCCGTACCCTAAAACTAACCCTAACCGTAACCGTAAGCTACCCTTGACTGCTTCTGCCTCCAATAGATTTCCTAAGCACTAGTGTTTTAAGGAACAGGTTAAAAAGAGAATCCTAATGTGATTTCTTGATAATGGGTGTGTTCCTTATCTTCTCCTAGTGTCTAAACTCTTCTCCATGGATGGACCCCCAAATAATATTCCTTGACGTGCTAAGGGGTATCTAGAGAGTGGGATAGGTTTAATAACTACCCTAACCCTAACGCGTACCCTAACCCTAACACGTAACCTAATCCTAAACCGTACCCTAAACCGAGCCCTAACCCTCAAACTAACCCTAACACTAACCCTAACCCATACCCTACGCCGTACCCGAACCCGTACCCTAAGCCTTACCCTAACAATAACCCTAACCCTAACCCTAAGCTACCCTTGACTGCTTCTGCCTCCAATAGATTTCCTAAGCACTAGTGTTTTAAGGAACAGGTTAAAAAGAGAATCCTAATGTGATTTCTTGATAATGGGTGTGTTCCTTATCTTCTCCTAGTGTCTAAACTCTTCTCCATGGCTGGACCCCCAAATAATATTCCTTGACGTGCTAAGGGGTATCTAGAGAGTGGGATAGGTTTAATAACTACCCTAACCCTAACGCGTTCCCTAACCCTAACCCCTACCCTAACCCTAACACGAACCCTAATCCTAACCCGTACCCTAAAACGAGCCCTAACCTTCAAACTAACCCTAACCCTAACCCATACCCTACGCCGTACACGAACCCGTACCCGAACCCGTACCCTAAGCCGTACCCTAAACCTAACCCTAACCCTAACCCTAACCCTAACCCTAAGCTACCCTTGACTGCTTCTGCCTCCAATACATTTCCTAAGCACTAGTGTTTTAAGGAACAGGTTAAAAAGAGAATCCTAATGTGATTTCTTGATAATGGGTGTGTTCCTTATCTTCTCCTAGTGTCTAAACTCTTCTCCATCGCTGGACCCCCAAATAATATTCCTTGACGTGCTAAGGGGTATCTAGAGAGTGGGATAGGTTTAATAACTACCTTAACCCTAACGCCTACCCTAACCCTAACCTCTACCCTAACCCTAACACGTACACTAATCCTAACCCGTACCCTAAACCGAGCCCTAACCCTCAAACTAACCCTAACACTAAATCTAACCCATACCCTACGCCGTACCCGAACCCGTACCCGAACCCGTACCCTAAGCCGTACCCTAACCCTAACCCTAACCCTAACCCTAACCCTAACCCTAAGCTACCCTTGACTGCTTCTGCCTCCAATAGATTTCCTAAGCACTAGTGTATTAAGGAACAGGTTTAAAAGAGAATCCTAATGTGATTTCAGGATAATGGGTGTGTTCCTTATCTTCTCCTAGTGTCTAAACTCTTCTCCATGGCTGGACCCCCAAATGATATTCCTTGACGTGCTAAGGGGAATCTAGAGAGTGGGAAAGGTTTAATAACTACCCTAACCCTAACGCGTACCCTAACCCTAACCCCTACCCTAACCCTAACACGAACCCTAATCCTAACCCGTACCCTAAACCGAGCCCTACCCTTCAAACTAACCATAACCCTAACCCTAACCCATACCCTACGCCGTACACGAACCCGTACCCGAACCCGTTCCCTAAGCCGTACCCTAAACCTAACCCTAACCCTAACCCTAAGCTTCCCTTGACTGCTTCTGCCTCCAATAGATTTCCTAAGCACTAGTGTTTTAAGGAACAGGTTAAAAAGAGAATCCTAATGTGATTTCTTGATAATGGGTGTGTTCCTTATCTTCTCCTAGTGTCTAAATTCTTCTCCATGGCTGGACACCCAAATAATATTCCTTGACGTGCTAAGGGGTATCTAGAGAGTGGGATAGGTTTAATAACTACCCTAACCCTAACGCGTACCCTAACCCTAACCACTACCCTAACCCTAACACGTACCCTAATCCTAACCCGTACCCTAAACCGAGCCCTAACCCTCAAACTAACCCTAACCCTAAACCTAACCCATACCCTACGCCGTACCCGAACCCGTAACCTAACCCGTACCCTAACACTAACCCTAACCCAAACCCTAAGCTACCCTTGACTGCTTCTGCCTCCAATAGATTTCCTAAGCACTAGTGTTTTAAGGAACAGGTTAAAAAGAGAATCCTAATGTGATTTCTTGATAATGGGTGTGTTCCTTTTCTTCTCCTAGTGTCTAAACTCTTCTCCATGGCTGGACCCCCAAATAATATTCCTTGACGTGCTAAGGGGTATCTAGAGAGTGGGATAGGTTTAATAACTACCCTAACCCTAAGGCGTACCCTAACCCTAACCTCTACCCTAACCCTAACACGTACACTAATCCTAACCCGTACCCTAAACCGAGACCTAACCCTCAATTTAACCCTAACCCTAACCCTAACCCATACCCTACGCCGTACCCGAACCCGTACCCTAAGCAGTACCCTAAAGCTAACCCTAACCCTAACCCTAACCCTAAACCTAACCCTAAGCTACCCTTGACTGCTTCTGCCTCCAATAGATTTCCTAAGCACTAGTGTATTAAGGAACAGGTTAAAAAGAGAATCCTAATGTGATTTCAGGATAAAGGGTGTGTTCCTTATCTTCTCCTAGTGTCTAAACTCTTCTCCATGGCTGGACCCCCAAATAATATTCCTTGACGTGCTAAGGGGTATCTAGAGAGTGGGATAGGTTTAATAACTACCCTAACCCTAACGCGTACCCTAACCCTAACCTCTACCCTAACCCTAAAACGTACAGTAATCCTAACCCGTACCCTAAACCGAGCCCTAACCCTCAAACTAACCCTACCCCTAAACCTAACCCATACCCTACGCCGTACCCGAACCCGTACCCGAACCCGTACCCTAAGATGTACCCTAACCCTAAGCCTAACCCTAAGCTACCCTTGACTGCTTCTGCCTCCAATAGATTTCCTAAACACTAGTGTATTAAGGAACAGGTTAAAAAGAGAATCCTAATGTGATTTCTTGATAATGGGTGTGTTCCTTATCTTCTCCTAGTGTCTAAACTCTTCTCCATGGCTGGACCCCCAAATAATATTCCTTGACGTGCTAAGGGGTATCTAGAGAGTGGGATAGGTTTAATAACTACCCTAACCCTAACGCGTACCCTAACCCTAAACCCTACCCTAAACCTAACACGAACCCTAATACTAACCCGTACCCTAAACCGAGCCCTAACCTTCAAACTAACCCTAACCCTAAACCTAACCCCTACCCTATGCCGTACACGAACCCGTACCCGAACCCGTACCCTAAGCCGTACCCTAAACCTAACCCTAACCCTAACCTAACCCTAAGCTACCATTGACTGCTTCTGCCTCCAATAGATTTCCTAAGCACTAGTGTTTTAAGGAACAGGTTAAAAAGAGAATCCTAATGTGATTTCTTGATAATGGGTGTGTTCCTTATCTTCTCCTAGTGTCTAAACTCTTCTCCATGGCTGGACACCCAAATAATATTCCTTGACGTGCTAAGGGGTATCTTGAGAGTGGGATAGGTTTAATAACTACCCTAACCCTAACGCGTACCCTAACCCTAACCCCTACCCTAACCCTAACACGTACCCTAATCCTAACCCGTACCCTAAACCGAGCCCTAACCCTCAAACTAACCCTAACCCTAACCCTAACCCATTCCCTACGCCGTACCCGAACCCGTAACCTAACCCGTACCCTAACACTAACCCTAAACCTAACCCTAAGCTACCCTTGACTGCTTCTGCCTCCAATAGATTTCCTAAGCACTAGTGTTTTAAGGAACAGGTTAAAAAGAGAATCCTAATGTGATTTCTTGATAATGGGTGTGTTCCTTATCTTCTCCTAGTGTTTAAACTCTTCTCCATGGCTGGACACCCAAATAATATTCCTTGACGTGCTAAGGGGTATCTAGAGAGTGGGATAGGTTTAATAACTACCCTAACCCTAACGCGTACCCTAACCCTAACCCCTACCATAACCCTAACACGTACCCTAATCCTAACCCGTACCCTAAACCGAGCCCTAACCCTCAAACTAACCCTAATCCTAACCCTAACCCATACCCTACGCCGTACCCGAACCCGTAACCTAACCCGTACCCTAAAACTAACCCTAACCCTAACCCTAAGCTACCCTTGACTGCTTCTGCCTCCAATAGATTTCCTAAGCACTAGTGTTTTAAGGAACAGGTTAAAAAGAGAATCCTAATGTGATTTCTTGATAATGGGTGTGTTCCTTATCTTCTCCTAGTGTCTAAACTCTTCTCCATGGCTGGACCCCCAAATAATATTCCTTGACGTGCTAAGGGGTATCTAGAGAGTGGGATAGGTTTAATAACTACCCTAACCCTAACGCGTACCCTAACCCTAACCTCTACCCTAACCCTAACACGTACACTAATCCTAACCCGTACCCTAAACCGAGCCCTAACCCTCAAACTAACCCTAACCCTAAACCTAACCCATACCCTACGCCGTACCCGAACCCGTACCCGAACCCGTACCCTAAGCCGTACCCTAACCCTAACCCTAACCCTAACCCTAAGCTACCCTTGACTGCTTCTGCCTCCAATAGATTTCCTAAGCACTAGTGTATTAAGGAACAGGTTAAAAAGAGAATCCTAATGTGATTTCAGGATAATGGGTGTGTTCCTTATCTTCTCCTAGTGTCTAAACTCTTCTCCATGGCTGGACCCCCAAATAATATTCCTTGACGTGCTAAGGGGAATCTAGAGAGTGGGATAGGTTTAATAACTACCTTAACCCTAACGCGTACCCTAACCCTAACCTCTACCCTAACCCTAACACGTACACTAATCCTAACCCGTACCCTAAACCGAGCCCTAACCCTCAAGCTAACCCTAACCCTAAACCTAACCCATACCCTACGCCGTACCCGAACCCGTACCCGAACCCGTACCCTAAGCCGTACCCTAACCCTAACCCTAACCCAAACCCTAACCCTAAGCTACCCTTGACTGCTTCTGCCTCCAATAGATTTCCTAAGCACTAGTGTATTAAGGAACAGGTTAAAAAGAGAATCCTAATGTGATTTCAGGATAATGGGTGTGTTCCTTATCTTCTCCTAGTGTCTAAACTGTTCTCCATGGCTGGACCCCCAAATAATATTCCTTGATGTGCTAAGGGGTATCTAGAGAGTGGGATAGGTTTAATAACTACCCTAACCCTAACGCGTACCCTAACCCTAAACCCTACCCTAACCCTAACACGAACCCTAATCCTAACCCGTACCCTAAACCGAGCCCTAACCTTCAAACTAAACCTAAACCTAAACCTAAACCCTACCCTATGCCGTACCTGAACCCGTACCCGAACCCGTACCCTAAGCCGTACCCTAAACCTAACCCTAATGCTAACCCTAACCCTAAGCTACCATTGACTGCTTCTGCCTCCAATAGATTTCCTAAGCACTAGTGTTTTAAGGAACAGGTTAAAAAGAGAATCCTAATGTGATTTCTTGATAATGGGTGTGTTCCTTATCTTCTCCTAGTGTCTAAACTCTTCTCCATGGCTGGACACCCAAATAATATTCCTTGACGTGCTAAGGGGTATCTAGAGAGTGGGATAGGTTTAATAACTACCCTAACCCTAACGCGTACCCTAACCCTAACCCGTACCCTAACCCTAACACGTACCCTAATCCTAACCCGTACCCTAAACCGAGCCCTAACCCTCAATCTAACCCTAACCCTAACCCTAACCCATACCCTACGCCGTACCCAAACCCGTAACCTAACCCGTACCCTAACCCTAACCCTAACCCTAACCCTAAGCTACCCTTGACTGCTTCTGCCTCCAATAGATTTCCTAAGCACTAGTGTTTTAAGGAACAGGTTAAAAAGAGAATCGTAATGTGATTTCTTGATAATGGGTGTGTTCCTTATCTTCTCCTAGTGTCTAAACTCTTCTCCATGGCTGGACACCCAAATAATATTCCTTGACGTGCTAAGGGGTATCTAGAGAGTGGGATAGGTTTAATAACTACCCTAACCCTAACGCGTACCCTAACCCAAACCCCTACCCTAAACCTAACACGTACCCTAATCCTAACCCGTACCCTAAACCGAGCCCTAACCCTCAAACTAACCCTAACCCTAACCCATACCCTACGCCGTACCCGAACCCGTACCCGAACCCGTACCCTAACACTAACCCTAACCCTAACCCTAACCCTAACCCTAAGCTACCCTTGACTGCTTCTGCCTCCAATAGATTTCCTAAGCACTAGTGTTTTAAGGAACAGGTTAAAAAGAGAATCCTAATGTGATTTCTTGATAATGGGTGTGTTCCTTATCTTCTCCTAGTGTCTAAACTCTTCTCCATGGCTGGACCCCCAAATAATATTCCTTGACGTGTTAAGGGGTATCTAGAGAGTGGGATAGGTTTAATAACTACCTTAACCCTAACGCGTACCCTAACCCTAACCTCTACCCTAACCCTAACACGTACCCTAATCCTAACCCGTACCCTAAACCGAGCCCTAACCCTCAAACTAACCCTAATCCTAACCCTAACCCATACCCTACGCCGTACCCGAACCCGTAACCTAACCCGTACCCTAACACTAACCCTAACCCTAACCCTAAGGTACCCTTGACTGCTTTTGCCTCTAATAGATTTCCTAAGCACTAGTGTTTTAAGGAACAGGTTAAAAAGAGAATCCTAATGTGATTTCTTGATAATGGGTGTGTTCCTTATCTTCTCCTAGTGTCTAAACTCTTCTCCATGGCTGGACCCCCAAATAATATTCCTTGACGTGGTAAGGGGTATCTAGAGAGTGGGATAGGTTTAATAACTACCCTAACCCTAACGCGTACCCTAACCCTAACCTCTACCCTAACCCTAACACGTACACTAATCCTAACCCGTACCCTAAACCGAGCCCTAACCCTCAAACTAACCCTAACCCTAACCCTAACCCATACCCTAGGCCGTACCCGAACCCGTACCCGAACCCGTACCCTAAGCCGTACCCTAACCCTAACCCTAACCCTAACCCTAAGCTACCCTTGACTGCTTCTGCCTCCAATAGATTTCCTAAGCACTAGTGTATCAAGGAACAGGTTAAAAAGAGAATCCTAATGTGATTTCAGGATAATGGGTGTGTTCCTTATCTTCTCCTAGTGTCTAAACTCTTCTCCATGGCTGGACCCCCAAATAATATTCCTTGACGTGCTAAGGGGAATCTAGAGAGTGGGATAGGTTTAATAACTACCCTAACCCTAACGCGTACCCTAACCCTAAACCCTACCCTAACCCTAACACGAACCCTAATCCTAACCCGTACCCTAAACCGAGCCCTACCCTTCAAACTAACCATAACCCTAACCCTAACCCATACCCTACGCCGTACACGAACCCGTACCCGAACCCGTACCCTAAGCCGTACCCTAAACCTAACCCTAACCCTAACCCTAAGCTTCCCTTGACTGCTTCTGCCTCCAATAGATTTCCTAAGCACTAGTGTTTTAAGGAACAGGTTAAAAAGAGAATCCTAATGTGATTTCTTGATAATGGGTGTGTTCCTTATCTTCTCCTAGTGTCTAAACTCTTCTCCATGGCTGGACACCCAAATAATATTCCTTGACGTGCTAAGGGGTATCTAGAGAGTGGGATAGGTTTAATAACTACCCTAACCCTAACGCGTACCCTAACCCTAACCCCTACCCTAACCCTAACACGTACCCTAATCCTAACCCGTACCCTAAACCGAGCCCTAACCCTCAAACTAACCCTAACCCTAACCCTAACCCATACCCTACGCCGTACCCGAACCCGTAACCTAACCCGTACCCTAACACTAACCCTAACCCTAACCCTAAGCTACCCTTGACTGCTTCTGCCTCCAATAGATTTCCTAAGCACTAGTGTTTTAAGGAACAGGTTAAAAAGAGAATCCTAATGTGATTTCTTGATAATGGGTGTGTTCCTTTTCTTCTCCTAGTGTCTAAACTCTTCTCCATGGCTGGACCCCCAAATAATATTCCTTGACGTGCTAAGGGTTATCTAGACAGTGGGATAGGTTTAATAACTACCCTAACCCTAACGCGTACCCTAACCCTAACCTCTACCCTAACCCTAACACGTACACTAATCCTAACCCGTACCCTAAACCGAACCCTAACCCTCAAATTAACCCTAACCCTAACCCTAACCCATACCCTACGCCGTACCCGAACCCGTACCCTAAGCGGTAACCTAAAGCTAACCCTAACCCTAACCCTAACCCTAAGCTACCCTTGACTGCTTTTGCCTCCAATAGATTTCCTAAGCACTAGTGTATTAAGGAACAGGTTAAAAAGAGAATCCTAATGTGATTTCAGGATAATGGGTGTGTTCCTTATATTCTCCTAGTGTCTAAACTCTTCTCCATGGCTGGACCCCCAAATAATATTCCTTGACGTGCTAAGGGGTATCTAGAGAGTGGGATAGGTTTAATAACTACCCTAACCCTAACGCGTACCCTAACCCTAACCTCTACCCTAACCCTAAAACGTACACTAATCCTAACCCGTACCCTAAACCGAGCCCTAACCCTCAAACTAACCCTACCCCTAAACCTAACCCATACCCTACGCCGTACCCGAACCCGTACCCGAAACCGTACCCTAAGAAGTACCCTAACCCTAACCCTAACCCTAAGCTACCCTTGACTGCTTCTGCCTCCAATAGATTTCCTAAGCACTAGTGTATTAAGGAACAGGTTAAAAAGAGAATCCTAATGTGATTTCAGGATAATGGGTGTGTTGCTTATCTTCTCCTAGTGTCTAAACTCTTCTCCATGGCTGGACACCCAAATAATATACCTTGACGTGCTAAGGGGTATCTAGAGAGTGGGATAGGTTTAATAACTACCCTAACCCTAACGCGTACCCTAACCCTAAACCCTACCCTAACCCTAACACGAACCCTAATCCTAACCCGTACCCTAAACCGAGCCCTAACCTTCAAACTAACCCTAACCCTAAACCTAACTCCTACCCTATGCCGTACACGAACCCCTACCCGAACCCGTACCCTAAGCCGTACCCTAAACCTAACCCTAACCCTAACCCTAACCCTAAGCTACCATTGACTGCTTCTGCCTCCAATAGATTTCCTAAGCACTAGTGTTTTAAGGAACAGGTTAAAAAGAGAATCCTAATGTGATTTCTTGATAATGGGTGTGTTCCTTATCTTCTCCTAGTGTCTAAACTCTTCTCCATGGCTGGACACCCAAATAATATTCCTTGACGTGCTAAGGGGTATCTAGAGAGTGGGATAGGTTTAATAACTACCCTAACCCTAACGCGTACCCTAACCCTAACCCCTACCCTAACCCTAACACGTACCCTAATCCTAACCCGTACCCTAAACCGAGCCCTAACCCTCAAACTAACCCTAACCCTAACCCTAACCCATACCCTACGCCGTACCCGAACCCGTAACCTAACCCGTACCCTAAAACTAACCCTAACCGTAACCGTAAGCTACCCTTGACTGCTTCTGCCTCCAATAGATTTCCTAAGCACTAGTGTTTTAAGGAACAGGTTAAAAAGAGAATCCTAATGTGATTTCTTGATAATGGGTGTGTTCCTTATCTTCTCCTAGTGTCTAAACTCTTCTCCATGGATGGACCCCCAAATAATATTCCTTGACGTGCTAAGGGGTATCTAGAGAGTGGGATAGGTTTAATAACTACCCTAACCCTAACGCGTACCCTAACCCTAACACGTAACCTAATCCTAAACCGTACCCTAAACCGAGCCCTAACCCTCAAACTAACCCTAACACTAACCCTAACCCATACCCTACGCCGTACCCGAACCCGTACCCTAAGCCTTACCCTAACAATAACCCTAACCCTAACCCTAAGCTACCCTTGACTGCTTCTGCCTCCAATAGATTTCCTAAGCACTAGTGTTTTAAGGAACAGGTTAAAAAGAGAATCCTAATGTGATTTCTTGATAATGGGTGTGTTCCTTATCTTCTCCTAGTGTCTAAACTCTTCTCCATGGCTGGACCCCCAAATAATATTCCTTGACGTGCTAAGGGGTATCTAGAGAGTGGGATAGGTTTAATAACTACCCTAACCCTAACGCGTTCCCTAACCCTAACCCCTACCCTAACCCTAACACGAACCCTAATCCTAACCCGTACCCTAAAACGAGCCCTAACCTTCAAACTAACCCTAACCCTAACCCATACCCTACGCCGTACACGAACCCGTACCCGAACCCGTACCCTAAGCCGTACCCTAAACCTAACCCTAACCCTAACCCTAACCCTAACCCTAAGCTACCCTTGACTGCTTCTGCCTCCAATACATTTCCTAAGCACTAGTGTTTTAAGGAACAGGTTAAAAAGAGAATCCTAATGTGATTTCTTGATAATGGGTGTGTTCCTTATCTTCTCCTAGTGTCTAAACTCTTCTCCATCGCTGGACCCCCAAATAATATTCCTTGACGTGCTAAGGGGTATCTAGAGAGTGGGATAGGTTTAATAACTACCTTAACCCTAACGCCTACCCTAACCCTAACCTCTACCCTAACCCTAACACGTACCCTAATCCTAACCCGTACCCTAAACCGAGCCCTAACCCTCAAACTAACCCTAATCCTAACCCTAACCCATACCCTACGCCGTACCCGAACCCGTAACCTAACCCGTACCCTAACACTAACCCTAACCCTAACCCTAAGGTACCCTTGACTGCTTTTGCCTCTAATAGATTTCCTAAGCACTAGTGTTTTAAGGAACAGGTTAAAAAGAGAATCCTAATGTGATTTCTTGATAATGGGTGTGTTCCTTATCTTCTCCTAGTGTCTAAACTCTTCTCCATGGCTGGACCCCCAAATAATATTCCTTGACGTGGTAAGGGGTATCTAGAGAGTGGGATAGGTTTAATAACTACCCTAACCCTAACGCGTACCCTAACCCTAACCTCTACCCTAACCCTAACACGTACACTAATCCTAACCCGTACCCTAAACCGAGCCCTAACCCTCAAACTAACCCTAACCCTAACCCTAACCCATACCCTAGGCCGTACCCGAACCCGTACCCGAACCCGTACCCTAAGCCGTACCCTAACCCTAACCCTAACCCTAACCCTAAGCTACCCTTGACTGCTTCTGCCTCCAATAGATTTCCTAAGCACTAGTGTATCAAGGAACAGGTTAAAAAGAGAATCCTAATGTGATTTCAGGATAATGGGTGTGTTCCTTATCTTCTCCTAGTGTCTAAACTCTTCTCCATGGCTGGACCCCCAAATAATATTCCTTGACGTGCTAAGGGGAATCTAGAGAGTGGGATAGGTTTAATAACTACCCTAACCCTAACGCGTACCCTAACCCTAAACCCTACCCTAACCCTAACACGAACCCTAATCCTAACCCGTACCCTAAACCGAGCCCTACCCTTCAAACTAACCATAACCCTAACCCTAACCCATACCCTACGCCGTACACGAACCCGTACCCGAACCCGTACCCTAAGCCGTACCCTAAACCTAACCCTAACCCTAACCCTAAGCTTCCCTTGACTGCTTCTGCCTCCAATAGATTTCCTAAGCACTAGTGTTTTAAGGAACAGGTTAAAAAGAGAATCCTAATGTGATTTCTTGATAATGGGTGTGTTCCTTATCTTCTCCTAGTGTCTAAACTCTTCTCCATGGCTGGACACCCAAATAATATTCCTTGACGTGCTAAGGGGTATCTAGAGAGTGGGATAGGTTTAATAACTACCCTAACCCTAACGCGTACCCTAACCCTAACCCCTACCCTAACCCTAACACGTACCCTAATCCTAACCCGTACCCTAAACCGAGCCCTAACCCTCAAACTAACCCTAACCCTAACCCTAACCCATACCCTACGCCGTACCCGAACCCGTAACCTAACCCGTACCCTAACACTAACCCTAACCCTAACCCTAAGCTACCCTTGACTGCTTCTGCCTCCAATAGATTTCCTAAGCACTAGTGTTTTAAGGAACAGGTTAAAAAGAGAATCCTAATGTGATTTCTTGATAATGGGTGTGTTCCTTTTCTTCTCCTAGTGTCTAAACTCTTCTCCATGGCTGGACCCCCAAATAATATTCCTTGACGTGCTAAGGGTTATCTAGACAGTGGGATAGGTTTAATAACTACCCTAACCCTAACGCGTACCCTAACCCTAACCTCTACCCTAACCCTAACACGTACACTAATCCTAACCCGTACCCTAAACCGAACCCTAACCCTCAAATTAACCCTAACCCTAACCCTAACCCATACCCTACGCCGTACCCGAACCCGTACCCTAAGCGGTAACCTAAAGCTAACCCTAACCCTAACCCTAACCCTAACCCTAAGCTACCCTTGACTGCTTTTGCCTCCAATAGATTTCCTAAGCACTAGTGTATTAAGGAACAGGTTAAAAAGAGAATCCTAATGTGATTTCAGGATAATGGGTGTGTTCCTTATATTCTCCTAGTGTCTAAACTCTTCTCCATGGCTGGACCCCCAAATAATATTCCTTGACGTGCTAAGGGGTATCTAGAGAGTGGGATAGGTTTAATAACTACCCTAACCCTAACGCGTACCCTAACCCTAACCTCTACCCTAACCCTAAAACGTACACTAATCCTAACCCGTACCCTAAACCGAGCCCTAACCCTCAAACTAACCCTACCCCTAAACCTAACCCATACCCTACGCCGTACCCGAACCCGTACCCGAAACCGTACCCTAAGAAGTACCCTAACCCTAACCCTAACCCTAAGCTACCCTTGACTGCTTCTGCCTCCAATAGATTTCCTAAGCACTAGTGTATTAAGGAACAGGTTAAAAAGAGAATCCTAATGTGATTTCAGGATAATGGGTGTGTTGCTTATCTTCTCCTAGTGTCTAAACTCTTCTCCATGGCTGGACACCCAAATAATATACCTTGACGTGCTAAGGGGTATCTAGAGAGTGGGATAGGTTTAATAACTACCCTAACCCTAACGCGTACCCTAACCCTAAACCCTACCCTAACCCTAACACGAACCCTAATCCTAACCCGTACCCTAAACCGAGCCCTAACCTTCAAACTAACCCTAACCCTAAACCTAACTCCTACCCTATGCCGTACACGAACCCCTACCCGAACCCGTACCCTAAGCCGTACCCTAAACCTAACCCTAACCCTAACCCTAACCCTAAGCTACCATTGACTGCTTCTGCCTCCAATAGATTTCCTAAGCACTAGTGTTTTAAGGAACAGGTTAAAAAGAGAATCCTAATGTGATTTCTTGATAATGGGTGTGTTCCTTATCTTCTCCTAGTGTCTAAACTCTTCTCCATGGCTGGACACCCAAATAATATTCCTTGACGTGCTAAGGGGTATCTAGAGAGTGGGATAGGTTTAATAACTACCCTAACCCTAACGCGTACCCTAACCCTAACCCCTACCCTAACCCTAACACGTACCCTAATCCTAACCCGTACCCTAAACCGAGCCCTAACCCTCAAACTAACCCTAACCCTAACCCTAACCCATACCCTACGCCGTACCCGAACCCGTAACCTAACCCGTACCCTAAAACTAACCCTAACCGTAACCGTAAGCTACCCTTGACTGCTTCTGCCTCCAATAGATTTCCTAAGCACTAGTGTTTTAAGGAACAGGTTAAAAAGAGAATCCTAATGTGATTTCTTGATAATGGGTGTGTTCCTTATCTTCTCCTAGTGTCTAAACTCTTCTCCATGGATGGACCCCCAAATAATATTCCTTGACGTGCTAAGGGGTATCTAGAGAGTGGGATAGGTTTAATAACTACCCTAACCCTAACGCGTACCCTAACCCTAACACGTAACCTAATCCTAAACCGTACCCTAAACCGAGCCCTAACCCTCAAACTAACCCTAACACTAACCCTAACCCATACCCTACGCCGTACCCGAACCCGTACCCTAAGCCTTACCCTAACAATAACCCTAACCCTAACCCTAAGCTACCCTTGACTGCTTCTGCCTCCAATAGATTTCCTAAGCACTAGTGTTTTAAGGAACAGGTTAAAAAGAGAATCCTAATGTGATTTCTTGATAATGGGTGTGTTCCTTATCTTCTCCTAGTGTCTAAACTCTTCTCCATGGCTGGACCCCCAAATAATATTCCTTGACGTGCTAAGGGGTATCTAGAGAGTGGGATAGGTTTAATAACTACCCTAACCCTAACGCGTTCCCTAACCCTAACCCCTACCCTAACCCTAACACGAACCCTAATCCTAACCCGTACCCTAAAACGAGCCCTAACCTTCAAACTAACCCTAACCCTAACCCATACCCTACGCCGTACACGAACCCGTACCCGAACCCGTACCCTAAGCCGTACCCTAAACCTAACCCTAACCCTAACCCTAACCCTAACCCTAAGCTACCCTTGACTGCTTCTGCCTCCAATACATTTCCTAAGCACTAGTGTTTTAAGGAACAGGTTAAAAAGAGAATCCTAATGTGATTTCTTGATAATGGGTGTGTTCCTTATCTTCTCCTAGTGTCTAAACTCTTCTCCATCGCTGGACCCCCAAATAATATTCCTTGACGTGCTAAGGGGTATCTAGAGAGTGGGATAGGTTTAATAACTACCTTAACCCTAACGCCTACCCTAACCCTAACCTCTACCCTAACCCTAACACGTACACTAATCCTAACCCGTACCCTAAACCGAGCCCTAACCCTCAAACTAACCCTAACACTAAATCTAACCCATACCCTACGCCGTACCCGAACCCGTACCCGAACCCGTACCCTAAGCCGTACCCTAACCCTAACCCTAACCCTAACCCTAACCCTAACCCTAAGCTACCCTTGACTGCTTCTGCCTCCAATAGATTTCCTAAGCACTAGTGTATTAAGGAACAGGTTTAAAAGAGAATCCTAATGTGATTTCAGGATAATGGGTGTGTTCCTTATCTTCTCCTAGTGTCTAAACTCTTCTCCATGGCTGGACCCCCAAATGATATTCCTTGACGTGCTAAGGGGAATCTAGAGAGTGGGAAAGGTTTAATAACTACCCTAACCCTAACGCGTACCCTAACCCTAACCCCTACCCTAACCCTAACACGAACCCTAATCCTAACCCGTACCCTAAACCGAGCCCTACCCTTCAAACTAACCATAACCCTAACCCTAACCCATACCCTACGCCGTACACGAACCCGTACCCGAACCCGTTCCCTAAGCCGTACCCTAAACCTAACCCTAACCCTAACCCTAAGCTTCCCTTGACTGCTTCTGCCTCCAATAGATTTCCTAAGCACTAGTGTTTTAAGGAACAGGTTAAAAAGAGAATCCTAATGTGATTTCTTGATAATGGGTGTGTTCCTTATCTTCTCCTAGTGTCTAAATTCTTCTCCATGGCTGGACACCCAAATAATATTCCTTGACGTGCTAAGGGGTATCTAGAGAGTGGGATAGGTTTAATAACTACCCTAACCCTAACGCGTACCCTAACCCTAACCACTACCCTAACCCTAACACGTACCCTAATCCTAACCCGTACCCTAAACCGAGCCCTAACCCTCAAACTAACCCTAACCCTAAACCTAACCCATACCCTACGCCGTACCCGAACCCGTAACCTAACCCGTACCCTAACACTAACCCTAACCCAAACCCTAAGCTACCCTTGACTGCTTCTGCCTCCAATAGATTTCCTAAGCACTAGTGTTTTAAGGAACAGGTTAAAAAGAGAATCCTAATGTGATTTCTTGATAATGGGTGTGTTCCTTTTCTTCTCCTAGTGTCTAAACTCTTCTCCATGGCTGGACCCCCAAATAATATTCCTTGACGTGCTAAGGGGTATCTAGAGAGTGGGATAGGTTTAATAACTACCCTAACCCTAAGGCGTACCCTAACCCTAACCTCTACCCTAACCCTAACACGTACACTAATCCTAACCCGTACCCTAAACCGAGACCTAACCCTCAATTTAACCCTAACCCTAACCCTAACCCATACCCTACGCCGTACCCGAACCCGTACCCTAAGCAGTACCCTAAAGCTAACCCTAACCCTAACCCTAACCCTAAACCTAACCCTAAGCTACCCTTGACTGCTTCTGCCTCCAATAGATTTCCTAAGCACTAGTGTATTAAGGAACAGGTTAAAAAGAGAATCCTAATGTGATTTCAGGATAAAGGGTGTGTTCCTTATCTTCTCCTAGTGTCTAAACTCTTCTCCATGGCTGGACCCCCAAATAATATTCCTTGACGTGCTAAGGGGTATCTAGAGAGTGGGATAGGTTTAATAACTACCCTAACCCTAACGCGTACCCTAACCCTAACCTCTACCCTAACCCTAAAACGTACAGTAATCCTAACCCGTACCCTAAACCGAGCCCTAACCCTCAAACTAACCCTACCCCTAAACCTAACCCATACCCTACGCCGTACCCGAACCCGTACCCGAACCCGTACCCTAAGATGTACCCTAACCCTAAGCCTAACCCTAAGCTACCCTTGACTGCTTCTGCCTCCAATAGATTTCCTAAACACTAGTGTATTAAGGAACAGGTTAAAAAGAGAATCCTAATGTGATTTCTTGATAATGGGTGTGTTCCTTATCTTCTCCTAGTGTCTAAACTCTTCTCCATGGCTGGACCCCCAAATAATATTCCTTGACGTGCTAAGGGGTATCTAGAGAGTGGGATAGGTTTAATAACTACCCTAACCCTAACGCGTACCCTAACCCTAAACCCTACCCTAAACCTAACACGAACCCTAATACTAACCCGTACCCTAAACCGAGCCCTAACCTTCAAACTAACCCTAACCCTAAACCTAACCCCTACCCTATGCCGTACACGAACCCGTACCCGAACCCGTACCCTAAGCCGTACCCTAAACCTAACCCTAACCCTAACCTAACCCTAAGCTACCATTGACTGCTTCTGCCTCCAATAGATTTCCTAAGCACTAGTGTTTTAAGGAACAGGTTAAAAAGAGAATCCTAATGTGATTTCTTGATAATGGGTGTGTTCCTTATCTTCTCCTAGTGTCTAAACTCTTCTCCATGGCTGGACACCCAAATAATATTCCTTGACGTGCTAAGGGGTATCTTGAGAGTGGGATAGGTTTAATAACTACCCTAACCCTAACGCGTACCCTAACCCTAACCCCTACCCTAACCCTAACACGTACCCTAATCCTAACCCGTACCCTAAACCGAGCCCTAACCCTCAAACTAACCCTAACCCTAACCCTAACCCATTCCCTACGCCGTACCCGAACCCGTAACCTAACCCGTACCCTAACACTAACCCTAAACCTAACCCTAAGCTACCCTTGACTGCTTCTGCCTCCAATAGATTTCCTAAGCACTAGTGTTTTAAGGAACAGGTTAAAAAGAGAATCCTAATGTGATTTCTTGATAATGGGTGTGTTCCTTATCTTCTCCTAGTGTTTAAACTCTTCTCCATGGCTGGACACCCAAATAATATTCCTTGACGTGCTAAGGGGTATCTAGAGAGTGGGATAGGTTTAATAACTACCCTAACCCTAACGCGTACCCTAACCCTAACCCCTACCATAACCCTAACACGTACCCTAATCCTAACCCGTACCCTAAACCGAGCCCTAACCCTCAAACTAACCCTAATCCTAACCCTAACCCATACCCTACGCCGTACCCGAACCCGTAACCTAACCCGTACCCTAAAACTAACCCTAACCCTAACCCTAAGCTACCCTTGACTGCTTCTGCCTCCAATAGATTTCCTAAGCACTAGTGTTTTAAGGAACAGGTTAAAAAGAGAATCCTAATGTGATTTCTTGATAATGGGTGTGTTCCTTATCTTCTCCTAGTGTCTAAACTCTTCTCCATGGCTGGACCCCCAAATAATATTCCTTGACGTGCTAAGGGGTATCTAGAGAGTGGGATAGGTTTAATAACTACCCTAACCCTAACGCGTACCCTAACCCTAACCTCTACCCTAACCCTAACACGTACACTAATCCTAACCCGTACCCTAAACCGAGCCCTAACCCTCAAACTAACCCTAACCCTAAACCTAACCCATACCCTACGCCGTACCCGAACCCGTACCCGAACCCGTACCCTAAGCCGTACCCTAACCCTAACCCTAACCCTAACCCTAAGCTACCCTTGACTGCTTCTGCCTCCAATAGATTTCCTAAGCACTAGTGTATTAAGGAACAGGTTAAAAAGAGAATCCTAATGTGATTTCAGGATAATGGGTGTGTTCCTTATCTTCTCCTAGTGTCTAAACTCTTCTCCATGGCTGGACCCCCAAATAATATTCCTTGACGTGCTAAGGGGAATCTAGAGAGTGGGATAGGTTTAATAACTACCTTAACCCTAACGCGTACCCTAACCCTAACCTCTACCCTAACCCTAACACGTACACTAATCCTAACCCGTACCCTAAACCGAGCCCTAACCCTCAAGCTAACCCTAACCCTAAACCTAACCCATACCCTACGCCGTACCCGAACCCGTACCCGAACCCGTACCCTAAGCCGTACCCTAACCCTAACCCTAACCCAAACCCTAACCCTAAGCTACCCTTGACTGCTTCTGCCTCCAATAGATTTCCTAAGCACTAGTGTATTAAGGAACAGGTTAAAAAGAGAATCCTAATGTGATTTCAGGATAATGGGTGTGTTCCTTATCTTCTCCTAGTGTCTAAACTGTTCTCCATGGCTGGACCCCCAAATAATATTCCTTGATGTGCTAAGGGGTATCTAGAGAGTGGGATAGGTTTAATAACTACCCTAACCCTAACGCGTACCCTAACCCTAAACCCTACCCTAACCCTAACACGAACCCTAATCCTAACCCGTACCCTAAACCGAGCCCTAACCTTCAAACTAAACCTAAACCTAAACCTAAACCCTACCCTATGCCGTACCTGAACCCGTACCCGAACCCGTACCCTAAGCCGTACCCTAAACCTAACCCTAATGCTAACCCTAACCCTAAGCTACCATTGACTGCTTCTGCCTCCAATAGATTTCCTAAGCACTAGTGTTTTAAGGAACAGGTTAAAAAGAGAATCCTAATGTGATTTCTTGATAATGGGTGTGTTCCTTATCTTCTCCTAGTGTCTAAACTCTTCTCCATGGCTGGACACCCAAATAATATTCCTTGACGTGCTAAGGGGTATCTAGAGAGTGGGATAGGTTTAATAACTACCCTAACCCTAACGCGTACCCTAACCCTAACCCGTACCCTAACCCTAACACGTACCCTAATCCTAACCCGTACCCTAAACCGAGCCCTAACCCTCAATCTAACCCTAACCCTAACCCTAACCCATACCCTACGCCGTACCCAAACCCGTAACCTAACCCGTACCCTAACCCTAACCCTAACCCTAACCCTAAGCTACCCTTGACTGCTTCTGCCTCCAATAGATTTCCTAAGCACTAGTGTTTTAAGGAACAGGTTAAAAAGAGAATCGTAATGTGATTTCTTGATAATGGGTGTGTTCCTTATCTTCTCCTAGTGTCTAAACTCTTCTCCATGGCTGGACACCCAAATAATATTCCTTGACGTGCTAAGGGGTATCTAGAGAGTGGGATAGGTTTAATAACTACCCTAACCCTAACGCGTACCCTAACCCAAACCCCTACCCTAAACCTAACACGTACCCTAATCCTAACCCGTACCCTAAACCGAGCCCTAACCCTCAAACTAACCCTAACCCTAACCCATACCCTACGCCGTACCCGAACCCGTACCCGAACCCGTACCCTAACACTAACCCTAACCCTAACCCTAACCCTAACCCTAAGCTACCCTTGACTGCTTCTGCCTCCAATAGATTTCCTAAGCACTAGTGTTTTAAGGAACAGGTTAAAAAGAGAATCCTAATGTGATTTCTTGATAATGGGTGTGTTCCTTATCTTCTCCTAGTGTCTAAACTCTTCTCCATGGCTGGACCCCCAAATAATATTCCTTGACGTGTTAAGGGGTATCTAGAGAGTGGGATAGGTTTAATAACTACCTTAACCCTAACGCGTACCCTAACCCTAACCTCTACCCTAACCCTAACACGTACCCTAATCCTAACCCGTACCCTAAACCGAGCCCTAACCCTCAAACTAACCCTAATCCTAACCCTAACCCATACCCTACGCCGTACCCGAACCCGTAACCTAACCCGTACCCTAACACTAACCCTAACCCTAACCCTAAGGTACCCTTGACTGCTTTTGCCTCTAATAGATTTCCTAAGCACTAGTGTTTTAAGGAACAGGTTAAAAAGAGAATCCTAATGTGATTTCTTGATAATGGGTGTGTTCCTTATCTTCTCCTAGTGTTTAAACTCTTCTCCATGGCTGGACACCCAAATAATATTCCTTGACGTGCTAAGGGGTATCTAGAGAGTGGGATAGGTTTAATAACTACCCTAACCCTAACGCGTACCCTAACCCTAACCCCTACCCTAACCCTAACACGTACCCTAATCCTAACCCGTACCCTAAACCGAGCCCTAACCCTCAAACTAACCCTAATCCTAACCCTAACCCATACCCTACGCCGTACCCGAACCCGTAACCTAACCCGTACCCTAAAACTAACCCTAACCCTAACCCTAAGATACCCTTGACTGCTTCTGCCTCCAATAGATTTCCTAAGCACTAGTGTTTTAAGGAACAGGTTAAAAAGAGAATCCTAATGTGATTTCTTGATAATGGGTGTGTTCCTTATCTTCTCCTAGTGTCTAAACTCTTCTCCATGGCTGGACCCCCAAATAATATTCCTTGACGTGCTAAGGGGTATCTAGAGAGTGGGATAGGTTTAATAACTACCCTAACCCTAACGCGTACCCTAACCCTAACCTCTACCCTAACCCTAACACGTACACTAATCCTAACCCGTACCCTAAACCGAGCCCTAACCCTCAAACTAACCCTAACCCTAAACCTAACCAATACCCTACGCCATACCCGAACCCGTACCCGAACCCGTATCCTAAGCCGTACCCTAACCCTAACGCTAACCCTAACCCTAAGCTACCCTTGACTGCTTCTGCCTCCAATAGATTTCCTAAGCACTAGTGTATTAAGGAACAGGTTAAAAAGAGAATCCTAATGTGATTTCAGGATAATGGGTGTGTTCCTTATCTTCTCCTAGTGTCTAAACTCTTCTCCATGGCTGGACACCCAAATAATATTCCTTGACGTGCTAAGGGGTATCTAGAGAGTGGGATAGGTTTAATAACTACCTTAACCCTAACGCGTACCCTAACTCTAACCTCTACCCTAACCCTAACACGTACACTAATCCTAACCCGTACCCTAAACCGAGCCCTAACCCTCAAGCTAACCCTAACCCTAAACCTAACCCATACCCTACGCCGTACCCGAACCCGTACCCGAACCCGTACCCTAAGCCGTACCCTAACCCTAACCCTAACCCAAACCCTAACCCTAAGCTACCCTTGACTGCTTCTGCCTCCAATAGATTTCCTAAGCACTAGTGTATTAAGGAACAGGTTAAAAAGAGAATCCTAATGTGATTTCAGAATAATGGGTGTGTTCCTTATCTTCTCCTAGTGTCTAAACTGTTCTCCATGGCTGGACCCCCAAATAATATTCCTTGATGTGCTAAGGGGTATCTAGAGAGTGGGATAGGTTTAATAACTACCCTAACCCTAACGCGTACCCTAACCCTAAACCCTACCCTAAACCTAACACGAACCCTAATCCTAACCCGTACCCTAAACCGAGCCCTAACCTTCAAACTAAACCTAACCCTAAACCTAACCCCTACCCTATGCCGTACCTGAACCCGTACCCGAACCCGTACCCTAAGCCGTACCCTAAACCTAACCCTAACCCTAACCCTAACCCTAAGCTACCCTTGACTGCTTCTGCCTCCAATAGATTTCCTAAGCACTAGTGTTTTAAGGAACAGGTTAAAAAGAGAATCCTAATGTGATTTCTTGATAATGGGTGTGTTCCTTATCTTCTCCTAGTGTCTAAACTCTTCTCCATGGCTGGACCCCCAAATAATATTCCTTGACGTGCTAAGGGGTATCTAGAGAGTGGGATAGGTTTAATAACTACCCTAACCCTAACGCGTTCCCTAACCCTAACCCCTACCCTAACCCTAACACGAACCCTAATCCTAACCCGTACCCTAAAACGAGCCCTAACCTTCAAACTAACCCTAACCCTAACCCTAACCCATACCCTACGCCGTACACGAACCCGTACCCGAACCCGTACCCTAAGCCGTACCCTAAACCTAACCCTAACCCTAACCCTAACCCTAAGCTACCCTTGACTGCTTCTGCCTCCAATACATTTCCTAAGCACTAGTGTTTTAAGGAACAGGTTAAAAAGAGAATCCTAATGTGATTTCTTGATAATGGGTGTGTTCCTTATCTTCTCCTAGTGTCTAAACTCTTCTCCATCGCTGGACCCCCAAATAATATTCCTTGACGTGCTAAGGGGTATCTAGAGAGTGGGATAGGTTTAATAACTACCTTAACCCTAACGCCTACCCTAACCCTAACCTCTACCCTAACCCTAACACGTACACTAATCCTAACCCGTACCCTAAACCGAGCCCTAACCCTCAAACTAACCCTAACACTAAATCTAACCCATACCCTACGCCGTACCCGAACCCGTACCCGAACCCGTACCCTAAGCCGTACCCTAACCCTAACCCTAACCCTAACCCTAACCCTAAGCTACCCTTGACTGCTTCTGCCTCCAATAGATTTCCTAAGCACTAGTGTATTAAGGAACAGGTTTAAAAGAGAATCCTAATGTGATTTCAGGATAATGGGTGTGTTCCTTATCTTCTCCTAGTGTCTAAACTCTTCTCCATGGCTGGACCCCCAAATGATATTCCTTGACGTGCTAAGGGGAATCTAGAGAGTGGGAAAGGTTTAATAACTACCCTAACCCTAACGCGTACCCTAACCCTAACCCCTACCCTAACCCTAACACGAACCCTAATCCTAACCCGTACCCTAAACCGAGCCCTACCCTTCAAACTAACCATAACCCTAACCCTAACCCATACCCTACGCCGTACACGAACCCGTACCCGAACCCGTTCCCTAAGCCGTACCCTAAACCTAACCCTAACCCTAACCCTAAGCTTCCCTTGACTGCTTCTGCCTCGAATAGATTTCCTAAGCACTAGTGTTTTAAGGAACAGGTTAAAAAGAGAATCCTAATGTGATTTCTTGATAATGGGTGTGTTCCTTATCTTCTCCTAGTGTCTAAATTCTTCTCCATGGCTGGACACCCAAATAATATTCCTTGACGTGCTAAGGGGTATCTAGAGAGTGGGATAGGTTTAATAACTACCCTAACCCTAACGCGTACCCTAACCCTAACCCCTACCCTAACCCTAACACGTACCCTAATCCTAACCCGTACCCTAAACCGAGCCCTAACCCTCAAACTAACCCGAACCCTAAACCTAACCCATACCCTACGCCGTACCCGAACCCGTAACCTAACCCGTACCCTAACACTAACCCTAACCCTAACCCTAAGCTACCCTTGACTGCTTCTGCCTCCAATAGATTTCCTAAGCACTAGTGTTTTAAGGAACAGGTTAAAAAGAGAATCCTAATGTGATTTCTTGATAATGGGTGTGTTCCTTTTCTTCTCCTAGTGTCTAAACTCTTCTCCATGGCTGGACCCCCAAATAATATTCCTTGACGTGCTAAGGGGTATCTAGAGAGTGGGATAGGTTTAATAACTACCCTAACCCTAAGGCGTACCCTAACCCTAACCTCTACCCTAACCCTAACACGTACACTAATCCTAACCCGTACCCTAAACCGAGACCTAACCCTCAAATTAACCCTAACCCTAACCCTAACCCATACCCTACGCCGTACCCGAACCCGTACCCTAAGCGGTACCCTAAAGCTAACCCTAACCCTAACCCTAACCCTAAACCTAACCCTAAGCTACCCTTGACTGCTTCTGCCTCCAATAGATTTCCTAAGCACTAGTGTATTAAGGAACAGGTTAAAAAGAGAATCCTAATGTGATTTCAGGATAAAGGGTGTGTTCCTTATCTTCTCCTAGTGTCTAAACTCTTCTCCATGGCTGGACCCCCAAATAATATTCCTTGACGTGCTAAGGGGTATCTAGAGAGTGGGATAGGTTTAATAACTACCCTAACCCTAACGCGTACCCTAACCCTAACCTCTACCCTAACCCTAAAACGTACAGTAATCCTAACCCGTACCCTAAACCGAGCCCTAACCCTCAAACTAACCCTACCCCTAAACCTAACCCATACCCTACGCCGTACCCGAACCCGTACCCGAACCCGTACCCTAAGAAGTACCCTAACCCTAAGCCTAACCCTAAGCTACCCTTGACTGCTTCTGCCTCCAATAGATTTCCTAAACACTAGTGTATTAAGGAACAGGTTAAAAAGAGAATCCTAATGTGATTTCTTGATAATGGGTGTGTTCCTTATCTTCTCCTAGTGTCTAAACTCTTCTCCATGGCTGGACCCCCAAATAATATTCCTTGACGTGCTAAGGGGTATCTAGAGAGTGGGATAGGTTTAATAACTACCCTAACCCTAACGCGTACCCTAACCCTAAACCCTACCCTAAACCTAACACGAACCCTAATACTAACCCGTACCCTAAACCGAGCCCTAACCTTCAAACTAACCCTAACCCTAAACCTAACCCCTACCCTATGCCGTACACGAACCCGTACCCGAACCCGTACCCTAAGCCGTACCCTAAACCTAACCCTAACCCTAACCTAACCCTAAGCTACCATTGACTGCTTCTGCCTCCAATAGATTTCCTAAGCACTAGTGTTTTAAGGAACAGGTTAAAAAGAGAATCCTAATGTGATTTCTTGATAATGGGTGTGTTCCTTATCTTCTCCTAGTGTCTAAACTCTTCTCCATGGCTGGACACCCAAATAATATTCCTTGACGTGCTAAGGGGTATCTAGAGAGTGGGATAGGTTTAATAACTACCCTAACCCTAACGCGTACCCTAACCCTAACCCCTACCCTAACCCTAACACGTACCCTAATCCTAACCCGTACCCTAAACCGAGCCCTAACCCTCAAACTAACCCTAACCCTAACCCATTCCCTACGCCGTACCCGAACCCGTAACCTAACCCGTACCCTAACACTAACCCTAAACCTAACCCTAAGCTACCCTTGACTGCTTCTGCCTCCAATAGATTTCCTAAGCACTAGTGTTTTAAGGAACAGGTTAAAAAGAGAATCCTAATGTGATTTCTTGATAATGGGTGTGTTCCTTATCTTCTCCTAGTGTTTAAACTCTTCTCCATGGCTGGACACCCAAATAATATTCCTTGACGTGCTAAGGGGTATCTAGAGAGTGGGATAGGTTTAATAACTACCCTAACCCTAACGCGTACCCTAAACCTAACCCCTACCCTAACCCTAACACGTACCCTAATCCTAACCCGTACCCTAAACCGAGCCCTAACCCTCAAACTAACCCTAATCCTAACCCATACCCTACGCCGTACCCGAACCCGTAACCTAACCCGTACCCTAAAACTAACCCTAACCCTAACCCTAAGCTACCCTTGACTGCTTCTGCCTCCAATAGATTTCCTAAGCACTAGTGTTTTAAGGAACAGGTTAAAAAGAGAATCCTAATGTGATTTCTTGATAATGGGTGTGTTCCTTATCTTCTCCTAGTGTCTAAACTCTTCTCCATGGCTGGACCCCCAAATAATATTCCTTGACGTGCTAAGGGGTATCTAGAGAGTGGGATAGGTTTAATAACTACCCTAACCCTAACGCGTACCCTAACCCTAACCTCTACCCTAACCCTAACACGTACACTAATCCTAACCCGTACCCTAAACCGAGCCCTAACCCTCAAACTAACCCTAACCCTAAACCTAACCCATACCCTACGCCGTACCCGAACCCGTACCCGAACCCGTACCCTAAGCCGTACCCTAACCCTAACCCTAACCCTAACCCTAAGCTACCCTTGACTGCTTCTGCCTCCAATAGATTTCCTAAGCACTAGTGTATTAAGGAACAGGTTAAAAAGAGAATCCTAATGTGATTTCAGGATAATGGGTGTGTTCCTTATCTTCTCCTAGTGTCTAAACTCTTCTCCATGGCTGGACCCCCAAATAATATTCCTTGACGTGCTAAGGGGTATCTAGAGAGTGGGATAGGTTTAATAACTACCTTAACCCTAACGCGTACCCTAACCCTAACCTCTACCCTAACCCTAACACGTACACTAATCCTAACCCGTACCCTAAACCGAGCCCTAACCCTCAAGCTAACCCTAACCCTAAACCTAACCCATACCCTACGCCGTACCCGAACCCGTACCTGAACCCGTACCCTAAGCCGTACCCTAACCCTAACCCTAACCCAAACCCTAACTCTAAGCTACCCTTGACTGCTTCTGCCTCCAATAGATTTCCTAAGCACTAGTGTATTAAGGAACAGTTTAAAAAGAGAATCCTAATGTGATTTCAGGATAATGGGTGTGTTCCTTATCTTCTCCTAGTGTCTAAACTGTTCTCCATGGCTGGACCCCCAAATAATATTCCTTGATGTGCTAAGGGGTATCTAGAGAGTGGGATAGGTTTAATAACTACCCTAACCCTAACGCGTACCCTAACCCTAAACCCTACCCTAACCCTAACACGAACCCTAATCCTAACCCGTACCCTAAACCGAGCCCTAACCTTCAAACTAAACCTAACCCTAAACCTAAACCCTACCCTATGCCGTACCTGAACCCGTACCCGAACCCGTACCCTAAGCCGTACCCTAAACCTAACCCTAATGCTAACCCTAACCCTAAGCTACCATTGACTGCTTCTGCCTCCAATAGATTTCCTAAGCACTAGTGTTTTAAGGAACAGGTTAAAAAGAGAATCCTAATGTGATTTCTTGATAATGGGTGTGTTCCTTATCTTCTCCTAGTGTCTAAACTCTTCTCCATGGCAGGACACCCAAATAATATTCCTTGACGTGCTAAGGGGTATCTAGAGAGTGGGATAGGTTTAATAACTACCCTAACCCTAACGCGTACCCTAACCCTAACCCGTACCCTAACCCTAACACGTACCCTAATCCTAACCCGTACCCTAAACCGAGCCCTAACCCTCAAACTAACCCTAACCCTAACCCTAACCCATACCCTACGCCGTACCCAAACCCGTAACCTAACCCGTACCCTAACCCTAACCCTAACCCTAACCCTAAGCTACCCTTGACTGCTTCTGCCTCCAATAGATTTCCTAAGCACTAGTGTTTTAAGGAACAGGTTAAAAAGAGAATCGTAATGTGATTTCTTGATAATGGGTGTGTTCCTTATCTTCTCCTAGTGTCTAAACTCTTCTCCATGGCTGGACACCCAAATAATATTCCTTGACGTGCTAAGGGGTATCTAGAGAGTGGGATAGGTTTAATAACTACCCTAACCCTAACGAGTACCCTAACCCAAACCCCTACCCTAACCCTAACACGTACCCTAATCCTAACCCGTACCCTAAACCGAGCCCTAACCCTCAAACTAACCCTAACCCTAACCCTAACCCATACCCTACGCCGTACCCGAACCCGTACCCGAAACCGTACCCTAACACTAACCCTAACCCTAACCCTAACCCTAACCCTAAGCTAACCTTGACTGCTTCTGCCTCCAATAGATTTCCTAAGCACTAGTGTTTTAAGGAACAGGTTAAAAAGAGAATCCTAATGTGATTTCTTGATAATGGGTGTGTTCCTTATCTTCTCCTAGTGTCTAAACTCTTCTCCATGGCTGGACCCCCAAATAATATTCCTTGACGTGTTAAGGGGTATCTAGAGAGTGGGATAGGTTTAATAACTACCTTAACCCTAACGCGTACCCTAACCCTAACCTCTACCCTAACCCTAACACGTACACTAATCCTAACCCGTACCCCAAACCGAGCCCTAACCCTCAAACTAACCCTAACACTAAACCTATCCCATACCCTACGCCGTACCCGAACCCGTACCCGAACCCGTACCCTAAGCCGTACCCTAACCCTAACCCTAACCCTAAGCTACCCTTGACTGCTTCTGCCTCCAATAGATTTCCTAAGCACTAGTGTATTAAGGAACAGGTTAAAAAGAGAATCCTAATGTGATTTCAGGATAATGGGTGTGTTCCTTATCTTCTCCTAGTGTCTAAACTCTTCTCCATGGCTGGACCCCCAAATAATATTCCTTGACGTGCTAAGGGGAATCTAGAGAGTGGGATAGGTTTAATAACTACCCTAACCCTAACGCGTAACCTAACCCTAACCCCTACCCTAACCCTAACACGAACCCTAATCCTAACCCGTACCCTAAACCGAGCCCTACCCTTCAAACTAACCATAACCCTAACCCTAACCCATACCCTACGCCGTACACGAACCCGTACCCGAACCCGTACCCTAAGCCGTACCCTAAACCTAACCCTAACCCTAACCCTAAGCTTCCCTTGACTGCTTCTGCCTCCAATAGATTTCCTAAGCACTAGTGTTTTAAGGAACAGGTTAAAAAGAGAATCCTAATGTGATTTCTTGATAATGGGTGTGTTCCTTATCTTCTCCTAGTGTCTAAACTCTTCTCCATGGCTGGACACCCAAATAATATTCCTTGACGTGCTAAGGGGTATCTAGAGAGTGGGATAGGTTTAATAACTACCCTAACCCTAACGCGTAACCTAACCCTAACCCCTACCCTAACCCTAACACGTACCCTAATCCTAACCCGTACCCTAAACCGAGCCCTAACCCTCAAACTAACCCTAACCCTAACCCTAACCCATACCCTACGCCGTACCCGAACCCGTAACCTAACCCGTACCCTAACACTAACCCTAACCCTAACCCTAAGCTACCCTTGACTGCTTCTGCCTCCAATAGATTTCCTAAGCACTAGTGTTTTAAGGAACAGGTTAAAAAGAGAATCCTAATGTGATTTCTTGATAATGGGTGTGTTCCTTTTCTTCTCCTAGTGTCTAAACTCTTCTCCATGGCTGGACCCCCAAATAATATTCCTTGACGTGCTAAGGGGTATCTAGAGAGTGGGATAGGTTTAATAACTACCCTAACCCTAACGCGTACCCTAACCCTAACCTCTACCCTAACCCTAACACGTACACTAATCCTAACCCGTACCCTAAACCGAGCCCTAACCCTCAAATTAATCCTAACCCTAACCCATACCCTACGCCGTACCCGAACCCGTACCCTAAGCGGTACCCTAAAGCTAACCCTAACCCTAACCCTAACCCTAACCCTAAGTTACCCTTGACTGCTTCTGCCTCCAATAGATTTCCTAAGCACTAGTGTGTTAAGGAACAGGTTAAAAAGAGAATCCTAATGTGATTTCAGGATAATGGGTGTGTTCCTTATCTTCTCCTAGTGTCTAAACTATTCTCCATGGCTGGACCCCCAAATAATATTCCTTGACGTGCTAAGGGGTATCTAGAGAGTGGGATAGGTTTAATAACTACCCTAACCCTAACGCGTACCCTAACCCTAACCCCTACCCTAACCCTAACACGTACCCTAATCCTAACCCGTACCCTAAACCGAGCCCTAACCCTCAAACTAACCCTAACCCTAACCCTAACCCATACCCTACGCCGTACCCAAACCCGTAACCTAACCCGTACCCTAACACTAACCCTAACCCTAACCCTAAGCTACCCTTGACTGCTTCTGCCTCCAATAGATTTCCTAAGCACTAGTGTTTTAAGGAACAGGTTAAAAAGAGAATCCTAATGTGATTTCTTGATAATGGGTGTGTTCCTTATCTTCTCCTAGTGTCTAAACTCTTCTCCATGGATGGACCCCCAAATAATATTCCTTGACGTGCTAAGGGGTATCTAGAGAGTGGGATAGGTTTAATAACTACCCTAACCCTAACGCGTACCCTAACCCTAACACGTACCCTAATCCTAAACCGTACCCTAAACCAAGCCCTAACCCTCAAACTAACACTAACCCTAACCCTAACCCATACCCTACGCCGTACCCGAACCCGTACCCTAAGCCTTACCCTAACAATAACCCTAACCCTAACCCTAAGCTACCCTTGACTGCTTCTGCCTCCAATTGATTTCCTAAGCACTACTGTTTTAAGGAACAGGTTAAAAAGAGAATCCTAATGTGATTTCTTGATAATGGGTGTGTTCCTTATCTTCTCCTAGTGTCTAAACTCTTCTCCATGGCTGGACCCCCAAATAATATTCCTTGACGTGCTAAGGGGTATCTAGAGAGTGGGATAGGTTTAATAACTACCCTAACCCTAACGCGTACCCTAACCCTAACCTCTACCCTAACCCTAACACGTACACTAATCCTAACCCGTACCCTAAACCGAGCCCTAACCCTCAAACTAACCCTAACCCTAACCCTAACCCATACCCTAGGCCGTACCCGAACCCGTACCCGAACCCGTACCCTAAGCCGTACCCTAACCCTAACCCTAACCCTAACCCTAAGCTACCCTTGACTGCTTCTGCCTCCAATAGATTTCCTAAGCACTAGTGTATCAAGGCACAGGTTAAAAAGAGAATCCTAATGTGATTTCAGGATAATGGGTGTGTTCCTTATCTTCTCCTAGTGTCTAAACTCTTCTCCATGGCTGGACCCCCAAATAATATTCCTTGACGTGCTAAGGGGAATCTAGAGAGTGGGATAGGTTTAATAACTACCCTAACCCTAACGCGTACCCTAACCCTAACCCCTACCCTAACCCTAACACGAACCCTAATCCTAACCCGTACCCTAAACCGAGCCCTACCCTTCAAACTAACCATAACCCTAACCCTAACCCATACCCTACGCCGTACACGAACCCGTACCTGAACCCGTACCCTAAGCCGTACCCTAAACCTAACCCTAACCCTAACCCTAAGCTTCCCTTGACTGCTTCTGCCTCCAATAGATTTCCTAAGCACTAGTGTTTTAAGGAACAGGTTAAAAAGAGAATCCTAATGTGATTTCTTGATAATGGGTGTGTTCCTTATCTTCTCGTAGTGTCTAAACTCTTCTCCATGGCTGGACACCCAAATAATATTCCTTGACGTGCTAAGGGGTATCTAGGGAGTGGGATAGGTTTAATAACTACCCTAACCCTAACGCGTACCCTAACCCTAACCCCTACCCTAACCCTAACACGTACCCTAATCCTAACCCGTACCCTAAACCGAGCCCTAACCCTCAAACTAACCATAACCCTAACCCTAACCCATACCCTACGCCGTACCCGAACCCGTAACCTAACCCGTACCCTAACACTAACCCTAACCCTAACCCTAAGCTACCCTTGACTGCTTCTGCCTCCAATAGATTTCCTAAGCACTAGTGTTTTAAGGAACAGGTTAAAAAGAGAATCCTAATGTGATTTCTTGATAATGGGTGTGTTCCTTTTCTTCTCCTAGTGTCTAAACTCTTCTCCATGGCTGGACCCCCAAATAATATTCCTTGACGTGCTAAGGGTTATCTAGACAGTGGGATAGGTTTAATAACTACGCTAACCCTAACGCGTACCCTAACCCTAACCTCTACCCTAACCCTAACACTTACACTAATCCTAACCCGTACCCTAAACCGAGCCCTAACCCTCAAATTAACCCTAACCCTAACCCTAACCCATACCCTACGCCGTACCCGAACCCGTACCCTAAGCGGTACCCTAAAGCTAACCCTAACCCTAACCCTAACCCTAACCCTAAGCTACCCTTGACTCCTTTTGCCTCCAATAGATTTCCTAAGCACTAGTGTATTAAGGAACAGGTTTAAAAAGAGAATCCTAATGTGATTTCAGGATAATGGGTGTGTTCCTTATCTTCTCCTAGTGTCTAAACTCTTCTCCATGGCTGGACCCCAAATAATATTCCTTGACGTGCTAAGGGGTATCTAGAGAGTGGGATAGGTTTAATAACTACCCTAACCCTAACGCCTACCCTAACCCTAACCTCTACCCTAACCCTAAAACGTACACTAATCCTAACCCGTACCCTAAACCGAGCCCTAACCCTCAAACTAACCCTACCCCTAAACCTAACCCATACCCTACGCCGTACCCGAACCCGTACCCGAACCCGTACCCTAAGAAGTACCCTAACCCTAAGCCTAACCCTAAGCTACCCTTGACTGCTTCTGCCTCCAATAGATTTCCTAAGCACTAGTGTATTAAGGAACAGGTTAAAAAGAGAATCCTAATGTGATTTCAGGATAATGGGTGTGTTCCTTATCTTCTCCTAGTGTCTAAACTGTTCTCCATGGCTGGACCCCCAAATAATATTCCTTGACGTGCTAAGGGGTATCTAGAGAGTGGGATAGGTTTAATAACTACCCTAACCCTAACGCGTACCCTAACCCTAAACCCTACCCAAACCCTAACACGAACCCTAATCCTAACCCGTACCCTAAACCGAGCCCTAACCTTCAAACTAACCCTAACACTAAACCTAACCCCTACCCTATGCCGTACATGAACCCGTACCCGAACCCGTAACCTAACCCGTACCCTAACACTAACCCTAACCCTAACCCTAAGCTACCCTTGACTGCTTCTGCCTCCAATAGATTTCCTAAGCACTAGTGTTTTAAGGAACAGGTTAAAAAGAGAATCCTAATGTGATTTCTTGATAATGGGTGTGTTCCTTATCTTCTCCTAGTGTCTAAACTCTTCTCCATGGATGGACCCCCAAATAATATTCCTTGACGTGCTAAGGGGTATCTAGAGAGTGGGATAGGTTTAATAACTACCCTAACCCTAACGCGTACCCTAACCCTAACCCCTAACCTAACGCTAACACGTACCCTAATCCTAACCCGTACCCTAAACCGAGACCTAACCCTCAAACTAACCCTAACCCTAACCCGAACCCGTACCCGAACCCGTACCCTAAGCCGTACCCTAACCCTAAACCTTACCCTAACCCTAACCCTAAGCTACCCTTGACTGCTTCTGCCTCCAATAGATTTCCTAAGCACTAGTGTTTTAAGGAATAGGTTAAAAAGAGAATCCTAATGTGATTTCTTGATAATGTGTGTGTTCCTTATCTTCTCCTAGTGTCTAAACTCTTCTCCATGGCTGGACCCCCAAATAATATTCCTTGACGTGCTAAGGGGTATCTAGAGAGTGGGATAGGTTTAATAACTACCCTAACCCTAACGCGTACCCTAACCCTAACACGTACCCTAATCCTAAACTGTACCCTAAACCGAGCCCTAACCCTCAAACTAACCCTAACCCTAACCCTAACCCATACCCTACGCCGTACCCGAACCTGTACCCGAACCCGTACCCTAAGCCGCACCCTAACCCTAACCCTAACCCTAACCCTAAGCTACCCTTGACTGCTTCTGCCTCCAATAGATTTCCTAAGCACTAATGTTTTAAGGAACAGGTTAAAAAGAGAATCCTAATGTGATTTCTTGATAATGGGTGTGTTCCTTATCTTCTCCTAGTGTCTAAACTCTTCTCCATGGCTGGACCCCCAAATAATATTCCTTGACGTGCTAAGGGGAATCTAGAGAGTGGGATAGGTTTAATAACTACCCTAACCCTAACGCGTACCCTAACCCTAAACCCTACCCTAACCCTAACACGAACCCTAATCCTAACCCGTACCCTAAACCGAGCCCTACCCTTCAAACTAACCATAACCCTAACCCTAACCCATACCCTACGCCGTACACGAACCCGTACCCGAACCCGTACCCTAAGCCGTACCCTAAACCTAACCCTAACCCTAACCCTAAGCTTCCCTTGACTGCTTCTGCCTCCAATAGATTTCCTAAGCACTAGTGTTTTAAGGAACAGGTTAAAAAGAGAATCCTAATGTGATTTCTTGATAATGGGTGTGTTCCTTATCTTCTCCTAGTGTCTAAACTCTTCTCCATGGCTGGACACCCAAATAATATTCCTTGACGTGCTAAGGGGTATCTAGAGAGTGGGATAGGTTTAATAACTACCCTAACCCTAACGCGTACCCTAACCCTAACCCCTACCCTAACCCTAACACGTACCCTAATCCTAACCCGTACCCTAAACCGAGCCCTAACCCTCAAACTAACCCTAACCCTAACCCTAACCCATACCCTACGCCGTACCCGAACCCGTAACCTAACCCGTACCCTAACACTAACCCTAACCCTAACCCTAAGCTACCCTTGACTGCTTCTGCCTCCAATAGATTTCCTAAGCACTAGTGTTTTAAGGAACAGGTTAAAAAGAGAATCCTAATGTGATTTCTTGATAATGGGTGTGTTCCTTTTCTTCTCCTAGTGTCTAAACTCTTCTCCATGGCTGGACCCCCAAATAATATTCCTTGACGTGCTAAGGGTTATCTAGACAGTGGGATAGGTTTAATAACTACCCTAACCCTAACGCGTACCCTAACCCTAACCTCTACCCTAACCCTAACACGTACACTAATCCTAACCCGTACCCTAAACCGAGCCCTAACCCTCAAATTAACCCTAACCCTAACCCTAACCCATACCCTACGCCGTACCCGAACCCGTACCCTAAGCGGTAACCTAAAGCTAACCCTAACCCTAACCCTAACCCTAACCCTAAGCTACCCTTGACTGCTTTTGCCTCCAATAGATTTCCTAAGCACTAGTGTATTAAGGAACAGGTTAAAAAGAGAATCCTAATGTGATTTCAGGATAATGGGTGTGTTCCTTATATTCTCCTAGTGTCTAAACTCTTCTCCATGGCTGGACCCCCAAATAATATTCCTTGACGTGCTAAGGGGTATCTAGAGAGTGGGATAGGTTTAATAACTACCCTAACCCTAACGCGTACCCTAACCCTAACCTCTACCCTAACCCTAAAACGTACACTAATCCTAACCCGTACCCTAAACCGAGCCCTAACCCTCAAACTAACCCTACCCCTAAACCTAACCCATACCCTACGCCGTACCCGAACCCGTACCCGAAACCGTACCCTAAGAAGTACCCTAACCCTAACCCTAACCCTAAGCTACCCTTGACTGCTTCTGCCTCCAATAGATTTCCTAAGCACTAGTGTATTAAGGAACAGGTTAAAAAGAGAATCCTAATGTGATTTCAGGATAATGGGTGTGTTGCTTATCTTCTCCTAGTGTCTAAACTCTTCTCCATGGCTGGACACCCAAATAATATTCCTTGACGTGCTAAGGGGTATCTAGAGAGTGGGATAGGTTTAATAACTACCCTAACCCTAACGCGTACCCTAACCCTAAACCCTACCCTAACCCTAACACGAACCCTAATCCTAACCCGTACCCTAAACCGAGCCCTAACCTTCAAACTAACCCTAACCCTAAACCTAACCCCTACCCTATGCCGTACACGAACCCGTACCCGAACCCGTACCCTAAGCCGTACCCTAAACCTAACCCTAACCCTAACCCTAACCCTAAGCTACCATTGACTGCTTCTGCCTCCAATAGATTTCCTAAGCACTAGTGTTTTAAGGAACAGGTTAAAAAGACAATCCTAATGTGATTTCTTGATAATGGGTGTGTTCCTTATCTTCTCCTAGTGTCTAAACTCTTCTCCATGGCTGGACACCCAAATAATATTCCTTGACGTGCTAAGGGGTATCTAGAGAGTGGGATAGGTTTAATAACTACCCTAACCCTAACGCGTACCCTAACCCTAACCCCTACCCTAACCCTAACACGTACCCTAATCCTAACCCGTACCCTAAACCGAGCCCTAACCCTCAAACTAACCCTAACCCTAACCCTAACCCATACCCTACGCCGTACCCGAACCCGTAACCTAACCCGTACCCTAAAACTAACCCTAACCCTAACCCTAAGCTACCCTTGACTGCTTCTGCCTCCAATAGATTTCCTAAGCACTAGTGTTTTAAGGAACAGGTTAAAAAGAGAATCCTAATGTGATTTCTTGATAATGGGTGTGTTCCTTATCTTCTCCTAGTGTCTAAACTCTTCTCCATGGATGGACCCCCAAATAATATTCCTTGACGTGCTAAGGGGTATCTAGAGAGTGGGATAGGTTTAATAACTACCCTAACCCTAACGCGTACCCTAACCCTAACACGTACCCTAATCCTAAACCGTACCCTAAACCGAGCCCTAACCCTCAAACTAACCCTAACACTAACCCTAACCCATACCCTACGCCGTACCCGAACCCGTACCCTAAGCCTTACCCTAACAATAACCCTAACCCTAACCCTAAGCTACCCTTGACTGCTTCTGCCTCCAATAGATTTCCTAAGCACTAGTGTTTTAAGGAACAGGTTAAAAAGAGAATCCTAATGTGATTTCTTGATAATGGGTGTGTTCCTTATCTTCTCCTAGTGTCTAAACTCTTCTCCATGGCTGGACCCCCAAATAATATTCCTTGACGTGCTAAGGGGTATCTAGAGAGTGGGATAGGTTTAATAACTACCCTAACCCTAACGCGTTCCCTAACCCTAACCCCTACCCTAACCCTAACACGAACCCTAATCCTAACCCGTACCCTAAACCGAGCCCTAACCCTCAAATTAACCCTAACCCTAACCCTAACCCATACCCTACGCCGTACCCGAACCCGTACCCGAACCCGTACCGTAAGCCGTACCCTAACACTAACCCTAACCCTAACCCTAAGCTACCCTTGACTGCTTCTGCCTCCAATAGATTTCCTAAGCACTAGTGTTTTAAGGAACAGGTTAAAAAGAGAATCGTAATGTGATTTCTTGATAATGGGTGTGTTCCTTATCTTCTCCTAGTGTCTAAACTCTTCTCCATGGCTGGACCCCCAAATAATATTCCTTGACGTGCTAAGGGGTATCTAGAGAGTGGGATAGGTTTAATAACTACCCTAACCCTAACGCGTTCCCTAACCCTAACCCCTACCCTAACCCTAACACGAACCCTAATCCTAACCCGTACCCTAAAACGAGCCCTAACCTTCAAACTAACCCTAACCCTAACCCTAACCCATACCCTACGCCGTACACGAACCCGTACCCGAACCCGTACCCTAAGCCGTACCCTAAACCTAACCCTAACCCTAACCCTAACCCTAAGCTACCCTTGACTGCTTCTGCCTCCAATACATTTCCTAAGCACTAGTGTTTTAAGGAACAGGTTAAAAAGAGAATCCTAATGTGATTTCTTGATAATGGGTGTGTTCCTTATCTTCTCCTAGTGTCTAAACTCTTCTCCATCGCTGGACCCCCAAATAATATTCCTTGACGTGCTAAGGGGTATCTAGAGAGTGGGATAGGTTTAATAACTACCTTAACCCTAACGCCTACCCTAACCCTAACCTCTACCCTAACCCTAACACATACACTAATCCTAACCCGTACCCTAAACCGAGCCCTAACCCTCAAACTAACCCTAACACTAAATCTAACCCATACCCTACGCCGTACCCGAACCCGTACCCGAACCCGTACCCTAAGCCGTACCCTAACCCTAACCCTAACCCTAACCCTAACCCTAAGCTACCCTTGACTGCTTCTGCCTCCAATAGATTTCCTAAGCACTAGTGTATTAAGGAACAGGTTTAAAAGAGAATCCTAATGTGATTTCAGGATAATGGGTGTGTTCCTTATCTTCTCCTAGTGTCTAAACTCTTCTCCATGGCTGGACCCCCAAATGATATTCCTTGACGTGCTAAGGGGAATCTAGAGAGTGGGAAAGGTTTAATAAATACCCTAACCCTAACGCGTACCCTAACCCTAACCCCTACCCTAACCCTAACACGAACCCTAATCCTAACCCGTACCCTAAACCGAGCCCTACCCTTCAAACTAACCATAACCCTAACCCTAACCCATACCCTACGCCGTACACGAACCCGTACCCGAACCCGTTCCCTAAGCCGTACCCTAAACCTAACCCTAACCCTAACCCTAAGCTTCCCTTGACTGCTTCTGCCTCCAATAGATTTCCTAAGCACTAGTGTTTTAAGGAACAGGTTAAAAAGAGAATCCTAATGTGATTTCTTGATAATGGGTGTGTTCCTTATCTTCTCCTAGTGTCTAAATTCTTCTCCATGGCTGGACACCCAAATAATATTCCTTGACGTGCTAAGGGGTATCTAGAGAGTGGGATAGGTTTAATAACTACCCTAACCCTAACGCGTACCCTAACCCTAACCACTACCCTAACCCTAACACGTACCCTAATCCTAACCCGTACCCTAAACCGAGCCCTAACCCTCAAACTAACCCTAACCCTAAACCTAACCCATACCCTACGCCGTACCCGAACCCGTAACCTAACCCGTACCCTAACACTAACCCTAACCCTAACCCTAAGCTACCCTTGACTGCTTCTGCCTCCAATAGATTTCCTAAGCACTAGTGTTTTAAGGAACAGGTTAAAAAGAGAATCCTAATGTGATTTCTTGATAATGGGTGTGTTCCTTTTCTTCTCCTAGTGTCTAAACTCTTCTCCATGGCTGGACCCCCAAATAATATTCCTTGACGTGCTAAGGGGTATCTAGAGAGTGGGATAGGTTTAATAACTACCCTAACCCTAAGGCGTACCCTAACCCTAACCTCTACCCTAACCCTAACACGTACACTAATCCTAACCCGTACCCTAAACCGAGACCTAACCCTCAAATTAACCCTAACCCTAACCCTAACCCATACCCTACGCCGTACCCGAACCCGTACCCTAAGCGGTACCCTAAAGCTAACCCTAACCCTAACCCTAACCCTAACCCTAACCCTAAGCTACCCTTGACTTCTTCTGCCTCCAATAGATTTCCTAAGCACTAGTGTATTAAGGAACAGGTTAAAAAGAGAATCCTAATGTGATTTCAGGATAAAGGGTGTGTTCCTTATCTTCTCCTAGTGTCTAAACTCTTCTCCATGGCTGGACCCCCAAATAATATTCCTTGACGTGCTAAGGGGTATCTAGAGAGTGGGATAGGTTTAATAACTACCCTAACCCTAACGCGTACCCTAACCCTAACCTCTACCCTAACCCTAAAACGTACAGTAATCCTAACCCGTACCCTAAACCGAGCCCTAACCCTCAAACTAACCCTACCCCTAAACCTAACCCATACCCTACGCCGTACCCGAACCCGTACCCGAACCCGTACCCTAAGATGTACCCTAACCCTAAGCCTAACCCTAAGCTACCCTTGACTGCTTCTGCCTCCAATAGATTTCCTAAACACTAGTGTATTAAGGAACAGGTTAAAAAGAGAATCCTAATGTGATTTCTTGATAATGGGTGTGTTCCTTATCTTCTCCTAGTGTCTAAACTCTTCTCCATGGCTGGACCCCCAAATAATATTCCTTGACGTGCTAAGGGGTATCTAGAGAGTGGGATAGGTTTAATAACTACCCTAACCCTAACGCGTACCCTAACCCTAAACCCTACCCTAAACCTAACACGAACCCTAATACTAACCCGTACCCTAAACCGAGCCCTAACCTTCAAACTAACCCTAACCCTAAACCTAACCCCTACCCTATGCCGTACACGAACCCGTACCCGAACCCGTACCCTAAGCCGTACCCTAAACCTAACCCTAACCCTAACCTAACCCTAAGCTACCATTGACTGCTTCTGCCTCCAATAGATTTCCTAAGCACTAGTGTTTTAAGGAACAGGTTAAAAAGAGAATCGTAATGTGATTTCTTGATAATGGGTGTGTTCCTTATCTTCTCCTAGTGTCTAAACTCTTCTCCATGGCTGGACCCCCAAATAATATTCCTTGACGTGCTAAGGGGAATCTAGAGAGTGGGATAGGTTTAATAACTACCCTAACCCTAACGCGTAACCTAACCCTAACCCCTACCCTAACCCTAACACGAACCCTAATCCTAACCCGTACCCTAAACCGAGCCCTACCCTTCAAACTAACCATAACCCTAACCCTAACCCATACCCTACGCCGTACCCGAACCCGTAACCTAACCCGTACCCTAACACTAACCCTAACCCTAACCCTAAGCTACCCTTGACTGCTTCTGCCTCCAATAGATTTCCTAAGCACTAGTGTTTTAAGGAACAGGTTAAAAAGAGAATCCTAATGTGATTTCTTGATAATGGGTGTGTTCCTTTTCTTCTCCTAGTGTCTAAACTCTTCTCCATGGCTGGACCCCCAAATAATATTCCTTGACGTGCTAAGGGGTATCTAGAGAGTGGGATAGGTTTAATAACTACCCTAACCCTAACGCGTACCCTAACCCTAACCTCTACCCTAACCCTAACACGTACACTAATCCTAACCCGTACCCTAAACCGAGCCCTAACCCTCAAATTAATCCTAACCCTAACCCATACCCTACGCCGTACCCGAACCCGTACCCTAAGCGGTACCCTAAAGCTAACCCTAACCCTAACCCTAACCCTAACCCTAAGCTACCCTTGACTGCTTCTGCCTCCAATAGATTTCCTAAGCACTAGTGTATTAAGGAACAGGTTAAAAAGAGAATCCTAATGTGATTTCAGGATAATGGGTGTGTTCCTTATCTTCTCCTAGTGTCTAAACTCTTCTCCATGGCTGGACCCCCAAATAATATTCCTTGACGTGCTAAGGGGTATCTAGAGAGTGGGATAGGTTTAATAACTACCCTAACCCTAACGCGTACCCTAACCCTAACCTCTACCCTAACCCTAAAACGTACACTAATCCTAACCCGTACCCTAAACCGAGCCCTAACCCTCAAACTAACCCTACCCCTAAACCTAACCCATACCCTACGCCGTACCCGAACCCGTACCCGAACCCGTACCCTAAGAACTATCCTAACCCTAAGCCTAACCCTAAGCTACCCTTGACTGCTTCTGCCTCCAAAAATTTCCTAAGGACTAGTGTATTAAGGAACAGGTTAAAAAGAGAATCCTAATTTGATTTCAGGATAATGGGTGTGTTCCTTATCTTCTCCTAGTGTCTAAACTGTTCTCCATGGCTGGACCCCCAAATAATATTCCTTGACGTGCTAAGGGGTATCTAGAGAGTGGGATAGGTTTAATAACTACCCTAACCCTAACGCGTACCCTAACCCTAAACCCTACCCTAACCCTAACACGAACCCTAATCCTAACCCGTACCCTAAACCGAGCCCTAACCTTCAAACTAACCCTAACCCTAAACCTAACCCCTACCCTATGCCGTACACGAACCCGTACCCGAACCCGTACCCTAAGCCGTACCCTAAACCTAACCCTAACCCTAACCCTAACCCTAAGCTACCATTGACTGCTTCTGCCTCCAATAGATTTCCTAAGCACTAGTGTTTTAAGGAACAGGTTAAAAAGAGAATCCTAATGTGATTTCTTGATAATGGGTGTGTTCCTTATCTTCTCCTAGTGTCTAAACTCTTCTCCATGGCTGGACACCCAAATGATATTCCTTGACGTGCTAAGGGGTATCTAGAGAGTGGGATAGGTTTAATAACTACCCTAACCCTAACGCGTACCCTAACCCTAACCCCTACCCTAACCCTAACACGTACCCTAATCCTAACCCGTACCCTAAACCGAGCCCTAACCCTCAAACTAACCCTAACCCTAACCCTAACCCATACCCTACGCCGTACCCGAACCCGTACCCTAAGCCTTACCCTAACAATAACCCTAACCCTAACCCTAAGCTACCCTTGACTGCTTCTGCCTCCAATTGATTTCCTAAGCACTAGTGTTTTAAGGAACAGGTTAAAAAGAGAATCCTAATGTGATTTCTTGATAATGGGTGTGTTCCTTATCTTCTCCTAGTGTCTAAACTCTTCTCCATGGCTGGACCCCCAAATAATATTCCTTGACGTGCTAAGGGTTATCTAGAGAGTGGGATAGGTTTAATAACTACCCTAACCCTAACGCGTACCCTAACCCTAACCTCTACCCTAACCCTAACACGTACACTAATCCTAACCCATACCCTAAAGCGAGCCCTAACCCTCAAACTAACCCTAACCCTAACCCTAACCCATACCCTAGGCCGTACCCGAACCCGTACCCGAACCCGTACCCTAAGCCGTACCCTAACCCTAACCCTAACCCTAACCCTAAGCTACCCTTGACTGCTTCTGCCTCCAATAGATTTCCTAAGCACTAGTGTATCAAGGCACAGGTTAAAAAGAGAATCCTAATGTGATTTCAGGATAATGGGTGTGTTCCTTATCTTCTCCTAGTGTCTAAACTCTTCTCCATGGCTGGACCCCCAAATAATATTCCTTGACGTGCTAAGGGGAATCTAGAGAGTGGGATAGGTTTAATAACTACCCTAACCCTAACGCGTACCCTAACCCTAACCCCTACCCTAACCCTAACACGAACCCTAATCCTAACCCGTACCCTAAACCGAGCCCTACCCTTCAAACTAACCATAACCCTAACCCTAACCCATACCCTACGCCGTACACGAACCCGTACCTGAACCCGTACCCTAAGCCGTACCCTAAACCTAACCCTAACCCTAACCCTAAGCTTCCCTTGACTGCTTCTGCCTCCAATAGATTTCCTAAGCACTAGTGTTTTAAGGAACAGGTTAAAAAGAGAATCCTAATGTGATTTCTTGATAATGGGTGTGTTCCTTATCTTCTCCTAGTGTCTAAACTCTTCTCCATGGCTGGACACCCAAATAATATTCCTTGACGTGCTAAGGGGTATCTAGGGAGTGGGATAGGTTTAATAACTACCCTAACCCTAACGCGTACGCTAACCCTAACCCCTACCCTAACACTAACACGTACCCTAATCCTAACCCGTACCCTAAACCGAGCCTAACCCTCAAACTAACCATAACCCTAACCCTAACCCATACCCTACGCCGTACCCGAACCCGTAACCTAACCCGTACCCTAACACTAACCCTAACCCTAACCCTAAGCTACCCTTGACTGCTTCTGCCTCCAATAGATTTCCTAAGCACTAGTGTTTAAGGAACAGGTTAAAAAGAGAATCCTAATGTGATTTCTTGATAATGGGTGTGTTCCTTATCTTCTCCTAGTGTCTAAACTCTTCTCCATGGATGGACCCCCAAATAATATTCCTTGACGTGCTAAGGGGTATCTAGAGAGTGGGATAGGTTTAATAACTACCCTAACCCTAACGCGTACCCTAACCCTAACACGTACCCTAATCCTAAACCGTACCCTAAACCAAGCCCTAACCCTCAAACTAACACTAACCCTAACCCTAACCCATACCCTACGCCGTACCCGAACCCGTACCCTAAGCCTTACCCTAACAATAACCCTAACCCTAACCCTAAGCTACCCTTGACTGCTTCTGCCTCCAATTGATTTCCTAAGCACTACTGTTTTAAGGAACAGGTTAAAAAGAGAATCCTAATGTGATTTCTTGATAATGGGTGTGTTCCTTATCTTCTCCTAGTGTCTAAACTCTTCTCCATGGCTGGACCCCCAAATAATATTCCTTGACGTGCTAAGGGGTATCTAGAGAGTGGGATAGGTTTAATAACTACCCTAACCCTAACGCGTACCCTAACCCTAACCTCTACCCTAACCCTAACACGTACACTAATCCTAACCCGTACCCTAAACCGAGCCCTAACCCTCAAACTAACCCTAACCCTAACCCTAACCCATACCCTAGGCCGTACCCGAACCCGTACCCGAACCCGTACCCTAAGCCGTACACTAACCCTAACCCTAACCCTAACCCTAAGCTACCCTTGACTGCTTCTGCCTCCAATAGATTTCCTAAGCACTAGTGTATCAAGGCACAGGTTAAAAAGAGAATCCTAATGTGATTTCAGGATAATGGGTGTGTTCCTTATCTTCTCCTAGTGTCTAAACTCTTCTCCATGGCTGGACCCCCAAATAATATTCCTTGACGTGCTAAGGGGAATCTAGAGAGTGGGATAGGTTTAATAACTACCCTAACCCTAACGCGTACCCTAACCCTAACCCCTACCCTAACCCTAACACGAACCCTAATCCTAACCCGTACCCTAAACCGAGCCCTACCCTTCAAACTAACCATAACCCTAACCCTAACCCATACCCTACGCCGTACACGAACCCGTACCTGAACCCGTACCCTAAGCCGTACCCTAAACCTAACCCTAACCCTAACCCTAAGCTTCCCTTGACTGCTTCTGCCTCCAATAGATTTCCTAAGCACTAGTGTTTTAAGGAACAGGTTAAAAAGAGAATCCTAATGTGATTTCTTGATAATGGGTGTGTTCCTTATCTTCTCGTAGTGTCTAAACTCTTCTCCATGGCTGGACACCCAAATAATATTCCTTGACGTGCTAAGGGGTATCTAGGGAGTGGGATAGGTTTAATAACTACCCTAACCCTAACGCGTACCCTAACCCTAACCCCTACCCTAACCCTAACACGTACCCTAATCCTAACCCGTACCCTAAACCGAGCCCTAACCCTCAAACTAACCATAACCCTAACCCTAACCCATACCCTACGCCGTACCCGAACCCGTAACCTAACCCGTACCCTAACACTAACCCTAACCCTAACCCTAAGCTACCCTTGACTGCTTCTGCCTCCAATAGATTTCCTAAGCACTAGTGTTTTAAGGAACAGGTTAAAAAGAGAATCCTAATGTGATTTCTTGATAATGGGTGTGTTCCTTTTCTTCTCCTAGTGTCTAAACTCTTCTCCATGGCTGGACCCCCAAATAATATTCCTTGACGTGCTAAGGGTTATCTAGACAGTGGGATAGGTTTAATAACTACGCTAACCCTAACGCGTACCCTAACCCTAACCTCTACCCTAACCCTAACACTTACACTAATCCTAACCCGTACCCTAAACCGAGCCCTAACCCTCAAATTAACCCTAACCCTAACCCTAACCCATACCCTACGCCGTACCCGAACCCGTACCCTAAGCGGTACCCTAAAGCTAACCCTAACCCTAACCCTAACCCTAACCCTAAGCTACCCTTGACTCCTTTTGCCTCCAATAGATTTCCTAAGCACTAGTGTATTAAGGAACAGGTTAAAAAGAGAATCCTAATGTGATTTCAGGATAATGGGTGTGTTCCTTATCTTCTCCTAGTGTCTAAACTCTTCTCCATGGCTGGACCCCCAAATAATATTCCTTGACGTGCTAAGGGGTATCTAGAGAGTGGGATAGGTTTAATAACTACCCTAACCCTAACGCCTACCCTAACCCTAACCTCTACCCTAACCCTAAAACGTACACTAATCCTAACCCGTACCCTAAACCGAGCCCTAACCCTCAAACTAACCCTACCCCTAAACCTAACCCATACCCTACGCCGTACCCGAACCCGTACCCGAACCCGTACCCTAAGAAGTACCCTAACCCTAAGCCTAACCCTAAGCTACCCTTGACTGCTTCTGCCTCCAATAGATTTCCTAAGCACTAGTGTATTAAGGAACAGGTTAAAAAGAGAATCCTAATGTGATTTCAGGATAATGGGTGTGTTCCTTATCTTCTCCTAGTGTCTAAACTGTTCTCCATGGCTGGACCCCCAAATAATATTCCTTGACGTGCTAAGGGGTATCTAGAGAGTGGGATAGGTTTAATAACTACCCTAACCCTAACGCGTACCCTAACCCTAAACCCTACCCAAACCCTAACACGAACCCTAATCCTAACCCGTACCCTAAACCGAGCCCTAACCTTCAAACTAACCCTAACACTAAACCTAACCCCTACCCTATGCCGTACATGAACCCGTACCCGAACCCGTAACCTAACCCGTACCCTAACACTAACCCTAACCCTAACCCTAAGCTACCCTTGACTGCTTCTGCCTCCAATAGATTTCCTAAGCACTAGTGTTTTAAGGAACAGGTTAAAAAGAGAATCCTAATGTGATTTCTTGATAATGGGTGTGTTCCTTATCTTCTCCTAGTGTCTAAACTCTTCTCCATGGATGGACCCCCAAATAATATTCCTTGACGTGCTAAGGGGTATCTAGAGAGTGGGATAGGTTTAATAACTACCCTAACCCTAACGCGTACCCTAACCCTAACCCCTAACCTAACGCTAACACGTACCCTAATCCTAACCCGTACCCTAAACCGAGACCTAACCCTCAAACTAACCCTAACCCTAACCCGAACCCGTACCCGAACCCGTACCCTAAGCCGTACCCTAACCCTAAACCTTACCCTAACCCTAACCCTAAGCTACCCTTGACTGCTTCTGCCTCCAATAGATTTCCTAAGCACTAGTGTTTTAAGGAATAGGTTAAAAAGAGAATCCTAATGTGATTTCTTGATAATGTGTGTGTTCCTTATCTTCTCCTAGTGTCTAAACTCTTCTCCATGGCTGGACCCCCAAATAATATTCCTTGACGTGCTAAGGGGTATCTAGAGAGTGGGATAGGTTTAATAACTACCCTAACCCTAACGCGTACCCTAACCCTAACACGTACCCTAATCCTAAACTGTACCCTAAACCGAGCCCTAACCCTCAAACTAACCCTAACCCTAACCCTAACCCATACCCTACGCCGTACCCGAACCTGTACCCGAACCCGTACCCTAAGCCGCACCCTAACCCTAACCCTAACCCTAACCCTAAGCTACCCTTGACTGCTTCTGCCTCCAATAGATTTCCTAAGCACTAATGTTTTAAGGAACAGGTTAAAAAGAGAATCCTAATGTGATTTCTTGATAATGGGTGTGTTCCTTATCTTCTCCTAGTGTCTAAACTCTTCTCCATGGCTGGACCCCCAAATAATATTCCTTGACGTGCTAAGGGGAATCTAGAGAGTGGGATAGGTTTAATAACTACCCTAACCCTAACGCGTACCCTAACCCTAAACCCTACCCTAACCCTAACACGAACCCTAATCCTAACCCGTACCCTAAACCGAGCCCTACCCTTCAAACTAACCATAACCCTAACCCTAACCCATACCCTACGCCGTACACGAACCCGTACCCGAACCCGTACCCTAAGCCGTACCCTAAACCTAACCCTAACCCTAACCCTAAGCTTCCCTTGACTGCTTCTGCCTCCAATAGATTTCCTAAGCACTAGTGTTTTAAGGAACAGGTTAAAAAGAGAATCCTAATGTGATTTCTTGATAATGGGTGTGTTCCTTATCTTCTCCTAGTGTCTAAACTCTTCTCCATGGCTGGACACCCAAATAATATTCCTTGACGTGCTAAGGGGTATCTAGAGAGTGGGATAGGTTTAATAACTACCCTAACCCTACCGCGTACCCTAACCCTAACCCCTACCCTAACCCTAACACGTACCCTAATCCTAACCCGTACCCTAAACCGAGCCCTAACCCTCAAACTAACCCTAACCCTAACCCTAACCCATACCCTACGCCGTACCCGAACCCGTAACCTAACCCGTACCCTAACACTAACCCTAACCCTAACCCTAAGCTACCCTTGACTGCTTCTGCCTCCAATAGATTTCCTAAGCACTAGTGTTTTAAGGAACAGGTTAAAAAGAGAATCCTAATGTGATTTCTTGATAATGGGTGTGTTCCTTTTCTTCTCCTAGTGTCTAAACTCTTCTCCATGGCTGGACCCCCAAATAATATTCCTTGACGTGCTAAGGGTTATCTAGACAGTGGGATAGGTTTAATAACTACCCTAACCCTAACGCGTACCCTAACCCTAACCTCTACCCTAACCCTAACACGTACACTAATCCTAACCCGTACCCTAAACCGAGCCCTAACCCTCAAATTAACCCTAACCCTAACCCTAACCCATACCCTACGCCGTACCCGAACCCGTACCCTAAGCGGTAACCTAAAGCTAACCCTAACCCTAACCCTAACCCTAACCCTAAGCTACCCTTGACTGCTTTTGCCTCCAATAGATTTCCTAAGCACTAGTGTATTAAGGAACAGGTTAAAAAGAGAATCCTAATGTGATTTCAGGATAATGGGTGTGTTCCTTATATTCTCCTAGTGTCTAAACTCTTCTCCATGGCTGGACCCCCAAATAATATTCCTTGACGTGCTAAGGGGTATCTAGAGAGTGGGATAGGTTTAATAACTACCCTAACCCTAACGCGTACCCTAACCCTAACCTCTACCCTAACCCTAAAACGTACACTAATCCTAACCCGTACCCTAAACCGAGCCCTAACCCTCAAACTAACCCTACCCCTAAACCTAACCCATACCCTACGCCGTACCCGAACCCGTACCCGAAACCGTACCCTAAGAAGTACCCTAACCCTAACCCTAACCCTAAGCTACCCTTGACTGCTTCTGCCTCCAATAGATTTCCTAAGCACTAGTGTATTAAGGAACAGGTTAAAAAGAGAATCCTAATGTGATTTCAGGATAATGGGTGTGTTGCTTATCTTCTCCTAGTGTCTAAACTCTTCTCCATGGCTGGACACCCAAATAATATTCCTTGACGTGCTAAGGGGTATCTAGAGAGTGGGATAGGTTTAATAACTACCCTAACCCTAACGCGTACCCTAACCCTAAACCCTACCCTAACCCTAACACGAACCCTAATCCTAACCCGTACCCTAAACCGAGCCCTAACCTTCAAACTAACCCTAACCCTAAACCTAACCCCTACCCTATGCCGTACACGAACCCGTACCCGAACCCGTACCCTAAGCCGTACCCTAAACCTAACCCTAACCCTAACCCTAACCCTAAGCTACCATTGACTGCTTCTGCCTCCAATAGATTTCCTAAGCACTAGTGTTTTAAGGAACAGGTTAAAAAGACAATCCTAATGTGATTTCTTGATAATGGGTGTGTTCCTTATCTTCTCCTAGTGTCTAAACTCTTCTCCATGGCTGGACACCCAAATAATATTCCTTGACGTGCTAAGGGGTATCTAGAGAGTGGGATAGGTTTAATAACTACCCTAACCCTAACGCGTACCCTAACCCTAACCCCTACCCTAACCCTAACACGTACCCTAATCCTAACCCGTACCCTAAACCGAGCCCTAACCCTCAAACTAACCCTAACCCTAACCCTAACCCATACCCTACGCCGTACCCGAACCCGTAACCTAACCCGTACCCTAAAACTAACCCTAACCCTAACCCTAAGCTACCCTTGACTGCTTCTGCCTCCAATAGATTTCCTAAGCACTAGTGTTTTAAGGAACAGGTTAAAAAGAGAATCCTAATGTGATTTCTTGATAATGGGTGTGTTCCTTATCTTCTCCTAGTGTCTAAACTCTTCTCCATGGATGGACCCCCAAATAATATTCCTTGACGTGCTAAGGGGTATCTAGAGAGTGGGATAGGTTTAATAACTACCCTAACCCTAACGCGTACCCTAACCCTAACACGTACCCTAATCCTAAACCGTACCCTAAACCGAGCCCTAACCCTCAAACTAACCCTAACACTAACCCTAACCCATACCCTACGCCGTACCCGAACCCGTACCCTAAGCCTTACCCTAACAATAACCCTAACCCTAACCCTAAGCTACCCTTGACTGCTTCTGCCTCCAATAGATTTCCTAAGCACTAGTGTTTTAAGGAACAGGTTAAAAAGAGAATCCTAATGTGATTTCTTGATAATGGGTGTGTTCCTTATCTTCTCCTAGTGTCTAAACTCTTCTCCATGGCTGGACCCCCAAATAATATTCCTTGACGTGCTAAGGGGTATCTAGAGAGTGGGATAGGTTTAATAACTACCCTAACCCTAACGCGTTCCCTAACCCTAACCCCTACCCTAACCCTAACACGAACCCTAATCCTAACCCGTACCCTAAACCGAGCCCTAACCCTCAAATTAACCCTAACCCTAACCCTAACCCATACCCTACGCCGTACCCGAACCCGTACCCGAACCCGTACCGTAAGCCGTACCCTAACACTAACCCTAACCCTAACCCTAAGCTACCCTTGACTGCTTCTGCCTCCAATAGATTTCCTAAGCACTAGTGTTTTAAGGAACAGGTTAAAAAGAGAATCGTAATGTGATTTCTTGATAATGGGTGTGTTCCTTATCTTCTCCTAGTGTCTAAACTCTTCTCCATGGCTGGACCCCCAAATAATATTCCTTGACGTGCTAAGGGGTATCTAGAGAGTGGGATAGGTTTAATAACTACCCTAACCCTAACGCGTTCCCTAACCCTAACCCCTACCCTAACCCTAACACGAACCCTAATCCTAACCCGTACCCTAAAACGAGCCCTAACCTTCAAACTAACCCTAACCCTAACCCTAACCCATACCCTACGCCGTACACGAACCCGTACCCGAACCCGTACCCTAAGCCGTACCCTAAACCTAACCCTAACCCTAACCCTAACCCTAAGCTACCCTTGACTGCTTCTGCCTCCAATACATTTCCTAAGCACTAGTGTTTTAAGGAACAGGTTAAAAAGAGAATCCTAATGTGATTTCTTGATAATGGGTGTGTTCCTTATCTTCTCCTAGTGTCTAAACTCTTCTCCATCGCTGGACCCCCAAATAATATTCCTTGACGTGCTAAGGGGTATCTAGAGAGTGGGATAGGTTTAATAACTACCTTAACCCTAACGCCTACCCTAACCCTAACCTCTACCCTAACCCTAACACATACACTAATCCTAACCCGTACCCTAAACCGAGCCCTAACCCTCAAACTAACCCTAACACTAAATCTAACCCATACCCTACGCCGTACCCGAACCCGTACCCGAACCCGTACCCTAAGCCGTACCCTAACCCTAACCCTAACCCTAACCCTAACCCTAAGCTACCCTTGACTGCTTCTGCCTCCAATAGATTTCCTAAGCACTAGTGTATTAAGGAACAGGTTTAAAAGAGAATCCTAATGTGATTTCAGGATAATGGGTGTGTTCCTTATCTTCTCCTAGTGTCTAAACTCTTCTCCATGGCTGGACCCCCAAATGATATTCCTTGACGTGCTAAGGGGAATCTAGAGAGTGGGAAAGGTTTAATAACTACCCTAACCCTAACGCGTACCCTAACCCTAACCCCTACCCTAACCCTAACACGAACCCTAATCCTAACCCGTACCCTAAACCGAGCCCTACCCTTCAAACTAACCATAACCCTAACCCTAACCCATACCCTACGCCGTACACGAACCCGTACCCGAACCCGTTCCCTAAGCCGTACCCTAAACCTAACCCTAACCCTAACCCTAAGCTTCCCTTGACTGCTTCTGCCTCCAATAGATTTCCTAAGCACTAGTGTTTTAAGGAACAGGTTAAAAAGAGAATCCTAATGTGATTTCTTGATAATGGGTGTGTTCCTTATCTTCTCCTAGTGTCTAAATTCTTCTCCATGGCTGGACACCCAAATAATATTCCTTGACGTGCTAAGGGGTATCTAGAGAGTGGGATAGGTTTAATAACTACCCTAACCCTAACGCGTACCCTAACCCTAACCACTACCCTAACCCTAACACGTACCCTAATCCTAACCCGTACCCTAAACCGAGCCCTAACCCTCAAACTAACCCTAACCCTAAACCTAACCCATACCCTACGCCGTACCCGAACCCGTAACCTAACCCGTACCCTAACACTAACCCTAACCCTAACCCTAAGCTACCCTTGACTGCTTCTGCCTCCAATAGATTTCCTAAGCACTAGTGTTTTAAGGAACAGGTTAAAAAGAGAATCCTAATGTGATTTCTTGATAATGGGTGTGTTCCTTTTCTTCTCCTAGTGTCTAAACTCTTCTCCATGGCTGGACCCCCAAATAATATTCCTTGACGTGCTAAGGGGTATCTAGAGAGTGGGATAGGTTTAATAACTACCCTAACCCTAAGGCGTACCCTAACCCTAACCTCTACCCTAACCCTAACACGTACACTAATCCTAACCCGTACCCTAAACCGAGACCTAACCCTCAAATTAACCCTAACCCTAACCCTAACCCATACCCTACGCCGTACCCGAACCCGTACCCTAAGCGGTACCCTAAAGCTAACCCTAACCCTAACCCTAACCCTAACCCTAACCCTAAGCTACCCTTGACTTCTTCTGCCTCCAATAGATTTCCTAAGCACTAGTGTATTAAGGAACAGGTTAAAAAGAGAATCCTAATGTGATTTCAGGATAAAGGGTGTGTTCCTTATCTTCTCCTAGTGTCTAAACTCTTCTCCATGGCTGGACCCCCAAATAATATTCCTTGACGTGCTAAGGGGTATCTAGAGAGTGGGATAGGTTTAATAACTACCCTAACCCTAACGCGTACCCTAACCCTAACCTCTACCCTAACCCTAAAACGTACAGTAATCCTAACCCGTACCCTAAACCGAGCCCTAACCCTCAAACTAACCCTACCCCTAAACCTAACCCATACCCTACGCCGTACCCGAACCCGTACCCGAACCCGTACCCTAAGATGTACCCTAACCCTAAGCCTAACCCTAAGCTACCCTTGACTGCTTCTGCCTCCAATAGATTTCCTAAACACTAGTGTATTAAGGAACAGGTTAAAAAGAGAATCCTAATGTGATTTCTTGATAATGGGTGTGTTCCTTATCTTCTCCTAGTGTCTAAACTCTTCTCCATGGCTGGACCCCCAAATAATATTCCTTGACGTGCTAAGGGGTATCTAGAGAGTGGGATAGGTTTAATAACTACCCTAACCCTAACGCGTACCCTAACCCTAAACCCTACCCTAAACCTAACACGAACCCTAATACTAACCCGTACCCTAAACCGAGCCCTAACCTTCAAACTAACCCTAACCCTAAACCTAACCCCTACCCTATGCCGTACACGAACCCGTACCCGAACCCGTACCCTAAGCCGTACCCTAAACCTAACCCTAACCCTAACCTAACCCTAAGCTACCATTGACTGCTTCTGCCTCCAATAGATTTCCTAAGCACTAGTGTTTTAAGGAACAGGTTAAAAAGAGAATCGTAATGTGATTTCTTGATAATGGGTGTGTTCCTTATCTTCTCCTAGTGTCTAAACTCTTCTCCATGGCTGGACCCCCAAATAATATTCCTTGACGTGCTAAGGGGAATCTAGAGAGTGGGATAGGTTTAATAACTACCCTAACCCTAACGCGTAACCTAACCCTAACCCCTACCCTAACCCTAACACGAACCCTAATCCTAACCCGTACCCTAAACCGAGCCCTACCCTTCAAACTAACCATAACCCTAACCCTAACCCATACCCTACGCCGTACCCGAACCCGTAACCTAACCCGTACCCTAACACTAACCCTAACCCTAACCCTAAGCTACCCTTGACTGCTTCTGCCTCCAATAGATTTCCTAAGCACTAGTGTTTTAAGGAACAGGTTAAAAAGAGAATCCTAATGTGATTTCTTGATAATGGGTGTGTTCCTTTTCTTCTCCTAGTGTCTAAACTCTTCTCCATGGCTGGACCCCCAAATAATATTCCTTGACGTGCTAAGGGGTATCTAGAGAGTGGGATAGGTTTAATAACTACCCTAACCCTAACGCGTACCCTAACCCTAACCTCTACCCTAACCCTAACACGTACACTAATCCTAACCCGTACCCTAAACCGAGCCCTAACCCTCAAATTAATCCTAACCCTAACCCATACCCTACGCCGTACCCGAACCCGTACCCTAAGCGGTACCCTAAAGCTAACCCTAACCCTAACCCTAACCCTAACCCTAAGCTACCCTTGACTGCTTCTGCCTCCAATAGATTTCCTAAGCACTAGTGTATTAAGGAACAGGTTAAAAAGAGAATCCTAATGTGATTTCAGGATAATGGGTGTGTTCCTTATCTTCTCCTAGTGTCTAAACTCTTCTCCATGGCTGGACCCCCAAATAATATTCCTTGACGTGCTAAGGGGTATCTAGAGAGTGGGATAGGTTTAATAACTACCCTAACCCTAACGCGTACCCTAACCCTAACCTCTACCCTAACCCTAAAACGTACACTAATCCTAACCCGTACCCTAAACCGAGCCCTAACCCTCAAACTAACCCTACCCCTAAACCTAACCCATACCCTACGCCGTACCCGAACCCGTACCCGAACCCGTACCCTAAGAACTATCCTAACCCTAAGCCTAACCCTAAGCTACCCTTGACTGCTTCTGCCTCCAAAAATTTCCTAAGGACTAGTGTATTAAGGAACAGGTTAAAAAGAGAATCCTAATTTGATTTCAGGATAATGGGTGTGTTCCTTATCTTCTCCTAGTGTCTAAACTGTTCTCCATGGCTGGACCCCCAAATAATATTCCTTGACGTGCTAAGGGGTATCTAGAGAGTGGGATAGGTTTAATAACTACCCTAACCCTAACGCGTACCCTAACCCTAAACCCTACCCTAACCCTAACACGAACCCTAATCCTAACCCGTACCCTAAACCGAGCCCTAACCTTCAAACTAACCCTAACCCTAAACCTAACCCCTACCCTATGCCGTACACGAACCCGTACCCGAACCCGTACCCTAAGCCGTACCCTAAACCTAACCCTAACCCTAACCCTAACCCTAAGCTACCATTGACTGCTTCTGCCTCCAATAGATTTCCTAAGCACTAGTGTTTTAAGGAACAGGTTAAAAAGAGAATCCTAATGTGATTTCTTGATAATGGGTGTGTTCCTTATCTTCTCCTAGTGTCTAAACTCTTCTCCATGGCTGGACACCCAAATGATATTCCTTGACGTGCTAAGGGGTATCTAGAGAGTGGGATAGGTTTAATAACTACCCTAACCCTAACGCGTACCCTAACCCTAACCCCTACCCTAACCCTAACACGTACCCTAATCCTAACCCGTACCCTAAACCGAGCCCTAACCCTCAAACTAACCCTAACCCTAACCCTAACCCATACCCTACGCCGTACCCGAACCCGTACCCTAAGCCTTACCCTAACAATAACCCTAACCCTAACCCTAAGCTACCCTTGACTGCTTCTGCCTCCAATAGATTTCCTAAGCACTAGTGTATCAAGGCACAGGTTAAAAAGAGAATCCTAATGTGATTTCAGGATAATGGGTGTGTTCCTTATCTTCTCCTAGTGTCTAAACTCTTCTCCATGGCTGGACCCCCAAATAATATTCCTTGACGTGCTAAGGGGAATCTAGAGAGTGGGATAGGTTTAATAACTACCCTAACCCTAACGCGTACCCTAACCCTAACCCCTACCCTAACCCTAACACGAACCCTAATCCTAACCCGTACCCTAAACCGAGCCCTACCCTTCAAACTAACCATAACCCTAACCCTAACCCATACCCTACGCCGTACACGAACCCGTACCTGAACCCGTACCCTAAGCCGTACCCTAAACCTAACCCTAACCCTAACCCTAAGCTTCCCTTGACTGCTTCTGCCTCCAATAGATTTCCTAAGCACTAGTGTTTTAAGGAACAGGTTAAAAAGAGAATCCTAATGTGATTTCTTGATAATGGGTGTGTTCCTTATCTTCTCCTAGTGTCTAAACTCTTCTCCATGGCTGGACACCCAAATAATATTCCTTGACGTGCTAAGGGGTATCTAGGGAGTGGGATAGGTTTAATAACTACCCTAACCCTAACGCGTACGCTAACCCTAACCCCTACCCTAACACTAACACGTACCCTAATCCTAACCCGTACCCTAAACCGAGCCCTAACCCTCAAACTAACCATAACCCTAACCCTAACCCATACCCTACGCCGTACCCGAACCCGTAACCTAACCCGTACCCTAACACTAACCCTAACCCTAACCCTAAGCTACCCTTGACTGCTTCTGCCTCCAATAGATTTCCTAAGCACTAGTGTTTTAAGGAACAGTTTAAAAAGAGAATCCTAATGTGATTTCTTGATAATGGGTGTGTTCCTTTTCTTCTCCTAGTGTCTAAACTCTTCTCCATGGCTGGACCCCCAAATAATATTCCTTGACGTGCTAAGGGTTATCTAGACAGTGGGATAGGTTTAATAACTACCCTAACCCTAACGCATACCCTAACCCTAACCTCTACCCTAACCCTAACACGTACACTAATCCTAACCCGTACCCTAAACCGAGCCCTAACCCTCAAATTAACCCTAACCCTAACCCTAACCCATACCCTACGCCGTACCCGAACCCGTACCCTAAGCGGTACCCTAAAGCTAACCCTAACCCTAACCCTAACCCTAACCCTAAGCTACCCTTGACTCCTTTTGCCTCCAGTAGATTTCCTAAGCACTAGTGTATTAAGGAACAGGTTAAAAAGAGAATCCTAATGTGATTTCAGGATAATGGGTGTGTTCCTTATCTTCTCCTAGTGTCTAAACTCTTCTCCATGGCTGGACCCCCAAATAATATTCCTTGACGTGCTAAGGGGTATCTAGAGAGTGGGATAGGTTTAATAACTACCCTAACCCTAACGCGTACCCTAACCCTAACCTCTACCCTAACCCTAAAACGTACACTAATCCTAACCCGTACCCTAAACCGAGCCCTAACCCTCAAACTAACCCTACCCCTAAACCTAACCCATACCCTACGCCGTACCCGAACCCGTACCCGAACCCGTACCCTAAGAAGTACCCTAACCCTAAGCCTAACCCTAAGCTACCCTTGACTACTTCTGCCTCCAATAGATTTCCTAAGCACTAGTGTATTAAGGAACAGGTTAAAAAGAGAATCCTAATGTGATTTCAGGATAATGGGTGTGTTCCTTATCTTCTCCTAGTGTCTAAACTGTTCTCCATGGCTGGACCCCCAAATAATATTCCTTGACGTGCTAAGGGGTATCTAGAGAGTGGGATAGGTTTAATAACTACCCTAACCCTAACGCGTACCCTAACCCTAAACCCTACCCTAACCCTAACACGAACCCTAATCCTAACCCGTACCCTAAACCGAGCCCTAACCTTCAAACTAACCCTAACACTAAACCTAACCCCTACCCTATGCCGTACACGAACCCGTACCCGAACCCGTACCCTAAGCCGTACCCTAAACCTAACCCTAACCCTAACCCTAAGCTACCATTGACTGCTTCTGCCTCCAATAGATTTCCTAAGCACTAGTGTTTTAAGGAACAGGTTAAAAAGAGAATCCTAATGTGATTTCTTGATAATGGGTGTGTTCCTTATCTTCTCCTAGTGTCTAAACTCTTCTCCATGGCTGGACACCGAAATAATATTCCTTGACGTGCTAAGGGGTATCTAGAGAGTGGGATAGGTTTAATAACTACCCTAACCCTAACGCGTACCCTAACCCTAACCCCTACCCTAACCCTAACACGTACCCTAATCCTAACCCGTACCCTAAACCGAGCCCTAACCCTCAAACTAACCCTAACCCTAACCCTAACCCATACCCTACGCCGTACCCGAACCCGTAACCTAACCCGTACCCTAACACTAACCCTAACCCTAATCCTAAGCTACCCTTGACTGCTTCTGCCTCCAATAGATTTCCTAAGCACTAGTGTTTTAAGGAACAGGTTAAAAAGAGAATCCTAATGTGATTTCTTGATAATGGGTGTGTTCCTTATCTTCTCCTAGTGTCTAAACTCTTCTCCATGGATGGACCCCCAAATAATATTCCTTGACGTGCTAAGGGGTATCTAGAGAGTGGGATAGGTTTAATAACTACCCTAACCCTAACGCGTACCCTAACCCTAACACGTACCCTAATCCTAAACCGTACCCTAAACCGAGCCCTAACCCTCAAACTAACCCTAACACTAACCCTAACCCATACCCTACGCCGTACCCGAACCCGTACCCTAAGCCTTACCCTAACAATAACCCTAACCCTAACCCTAAGCTACCCTTGACTGCTTCTGCCTCCAATAGATTTCCTAAGCACTAGTGTTTTAAGGAACAGGTTAAAAAGAGAATCCTAATGTGATTTCTTGATAATGGGTGTGTTCCTTATCTTCTCCTAGTGTCTAAACTCTTCTCCATGGCTGGACCCCCAAATAATATTCCTTGACGTGCTAAGGGGTATCTAGAGAGTGGGATAGGTTTAATAACTACCCTAACCCTAACGCGTACCCTAACCCTAACCCCTAACCTAACGCTAACACGTACCCTAATCCTAACCCGTACCCTAAACCGAGACATATCCCTCAAACTAACCCTAACCCTAACCCGAACCCATACCCTACGCCGTAACCGAACCCGTACCCGAACCCGTACCCTAAGCCGTACCCTAACCCTAAACCTTACCCTAACCCTAACCCTAAGCTACCCTTGACTGCTTCTGCCTCCAATAGATTTCCTAAGCACTAGTGTTTTAAGGAATAAGTTAAAAAGAGAATCCTAATGTGATTTCTTGATAATGGGTGTGTTCCTTATCTTCTCCTAGTGTCTAAACTCTTCTCCATGGCTGGACACCCAAATGATATACCTTGACGTGCTAAGGGGTATCTAGAGAGTGGGATAGGTTTAATAACTACCCTAACCCTAACGCGTACCCTAACCCTAACCCCTACCCTAACCCTAACACGTACCCTAATCCTAACCCGTACCCTAAACCGAGCCCTAACCCTCAAACTAACCCTAACCCTAACCCTAACCCATACCCTACGCCGTACCCGAACCCGTAACCTAACCCGTACCCTAACACTAACCCTAACCCTACCCCTAAGCTACCCTTGACTGCTTCTGCCTCCAATAGATTTCCTAAGCACTAGTGTTTTAAGGAACAGGTTAAAAAGAGAATCCTAATGTGATTTCTTGATAATGGGTGTGTTCCTTATCTTCTCCTAGTGTCTAAACTCTTCTCCATGGATGGACCCCCAAATAATATTCCTTGACGTGCTAAGGGGTATCTAGAGAGTGGGATAGGTTTAATAACTACCCTAACCCTAACGCGTACCCTAACCCTAACACGTACCCTAATCCTAAACCGTACCCTAAACCAAGCCCTAACCCTCAAACTAACACTAACCCTAACCCTAACCCATACCCTACGCCGTACCCGAACCCGTACCCTAAGCCTTACCCTAACAATAACCCTAACCCTAACCCTAAGCTACCCTTGACTGCTTCTGCCTCCAATTGATTTCCTAAGCACTAGTGTTTTAAGGAACAGGTTAAAAAGAGAATCCTAATGTGATTTCTTGATAATGGGTGTGTTCCTTATCTTCTCCTAGTGTCTAAACTCTTCTCCATGGCTGGACCCCCAAATAATATTCCTTGACGTGCTAAGGGGTATCTAGAAAGTGGGATAGGTTTAATAACTACCCTAACCCTAACGCGTACCCTAACCCTAACCTCGACCCTAACCCTAACACGTACACTAATCCTAACCCGTACCCTAAACCGAGCCCTAACCCTCAAACTAACCCTAACCCTAACCCTAACCCATACCCTAGGCCGTACCCGAACCCGTACCCGAACCCGTACCCTAAGCCGTACCCTAACCCTAACCCTAACCCTAACCCTAAGCTACCCTTGACTGCTTCTGCCTCCAATAGATTTCCTAAGCACTAGTGTATCAAGGCACAGGTTAAAAAGAGAATCCTAATGTGATTTCAGGATAATGGGTGTGTTCCTTATCTTCTCCTAGTGTCTAAACTCTTCTCCATGGCTGGAACCCCAAATAATATTCCTTGACGTGCTAAGGGGAATCTAGAGAGTGGGATAGGTTTAATAACTACCCTAACCCTAACGCGTACCCTAACCCTAACCCCTACCCTAACCCTAACACGAACCCTAATCCTAACCCGTACCCTAAACCGAGCCCTACCCTTCAAACTAACCATAACCCTAACCCTAACCCATACCCTACGCCGTACCCGAACCCGTACCCTAAGCGGTACCCTAAAGCTAACCCTAACCCTAACCCTAACCCTAACCCTAAGCTACCCTTGACTCCTTTTGCCTCCAATAGATTTCCTAAGCACTAGTGTATTAAGGAACAGGTTAAAAAGAGAATCCTAATGTGATTTCAGGATAATGGGTGTGTTCCTTATCTTCTCCTAGTGTCTAAACTCTTCTCCATGGCTGGACCCCCAAATAATATTCCTTGACGTGCTAAGGGGTATCTAGAGAGTGGGATAGGTTTAATAACTACCCTAACCCTAACGCCTACCCTAACCCTAACCTCTACCCTAACCCTAAAACGTACACTAATCCTAACCCGTACCCTAAACCGAGCCCTAACCCTCAAACTAACCCTACCCCTAAACCTAACCCATACCCTACGCCGTACCCGAACCCGTACCCGAACCCGTACCCTAAGAAGTACCCTAACCCTAAGCCTAACCCTAAGCTACCCTTGACTGCTTCTGCCTCCAATAGATTTCCTAAGCACTAGTGTATTAAGGAACAGGTTAAAAAGAGAATCCTAATGTGATTTCAGGATAATGGGTGTGTTCCTTATCTTCTCCTAGTGTCTAAACTGTTCTCCATGGCTGGACCCCCAAATAATATTCCTTGACGTGCTAAGGGGTATCTAGAGAGTGGGATAGGTTTAATAACTACCCTAACCCTAACGTGTACCCTAACCCTAAACCCTACCCTAACCCTAACACGAACCCTAATCCTAACCCGTACCCTAAACCGAGCCCTAACCTTCAAACTAACCCTAACACTAAACCTAACCCCTACCCTATGCCGTACACGAACCCGTACCCGAACCCGTACCCTAAGCCGTACCCTAAACCTAACCCTAACCCTAACCCTAAGCTACCATTGACTGCTTCTGCCTCCAATAGATTTCCTAAGCACTAGTGTTTTAAGGAACAGGTTAAAAAGAGAATCCTAATGTGATTTCTTGATAATGGGTGTGTTCCTTATCTTCTCCTAGTGTCTAAACTCTTCTCCATGGCTGGACACCCAAATAATATTCCTTGACGTGCTAAGGGGTATCTAGAGAGTGGGATAGGTTTAATAACTACCCTAACCCTAACGCGTACCCTAACCCTAACCCCTACCCTAACCCTAACACGTACCCTAATCCTAACCCGTACCCTAAACCGAGCCCTAACCCTCAAACTAACACTAACCCTAACCCTAACCCATACCCTACGCCGTACCCGAACCCGTAACCTAACCCGTACCCTAACCCTAACCCTAACCCTAACCCTAAGCTACCCTTGACTGCTTCTGCCTCCAATAGATTTCCTAAGCACTAGTGTTTTAAGGAACAGGTTAAAAAGAGAATCCTAATGTGATTTCTTGATAATGGGTGTGTTCCTTATCTTCTCCTAGTGTCTAAACTCTTCTCCATGGATGGACCCCCAAATAATATTCCTTGACGTGCTAAGGGGTATCTAGAGAGTGGGATAGGTTTAATAACTACCCTAACCCTAACGCGTACCCTAACCCTAACACGTACCCTAATCCTAAACCGTACCCTAAACCGAGCCCTAACCCTCAAACTAACCCTAACACTAACCCTAACCCATACCCTACGCCGTACCCGAACCCGTACCCTAAGCCTTACCCTAACAATAACCCTAACCCTAACCCTAAGCTACCCTTGACTGCTTCTGCCTCCAATAGATTTCCTAAGCACTAGTGTTTTAAGGAACAGGTTAAAAAGAGAATCCTAATGTGATTTCTTGATAATGGGTGTGTTCCTTATCTTCTCCTAGTGTCTAAACTCTTCTCCATGGCTGGACCCCCAAATAATATTCCTTGACGTGCTAAGGGGTATCTAGAGAGTGGGATAGGTTTAATAACTACCCTAACCCTAACGCGTACCCTAACCCTAACCCCTAACCTAACGCTAACACGTACCCTAATCCTAACCCGTACCCTAAACCGAGACCTAACCCTCAAACTAACCCTAACCCTAACCCGAACCCATACCCTACGCCGTACCCGAACCCGTACCCGAACCCGTACCCTAAGCCGTACCCTAACCCTAAACCTTACCCTAACCCTAACCCTAAGCTACCCTTGACTGCTTCTGCCTCCAATAGATTTCCTAAGCACTAGTGTTTTAAGGAATAAGTTAAAAAGAGAATCCTAATGTGATTTCTTGATAATGTGTGTGTTCCTTATCTTCTCCTAGTGTCTAAACTCTTCTCCATGGCTGGACCCCCAAATAATATTCCTTGACGTGCTAAGGGGTATCTAGAGAGTGGGATAGGTTTAATAACTACCCTAACCCTAACGCGTACCCTAACCCTAACACGTACCCTAATCCTAAACTGTACCCTAAACCGAGCCCTAACCCTCAAACTAACCCTAACCCTAACCCTAACCCATACCCTACGCCGTACCCGAACCTGTACCCGAACCCGTACCCTAAGCCGCACCCTAACCCTAACCCTAACCCTAACCCTAAGCTACCCTTGACTGCTTCTGCCTCCAATAGTTTTCCTAAGCACTAGTGTTTTAAGGAACAGGTTAAAAAGAGAATCCTAATGTGATTTCTTGATAATGGGTGTGTTCCTTATCTTCTCCTAGTGTCTAAACTCTTCTCCATGGCTGGACCCCCAAATAATATTCCTTGACGTGCTAAGGGGTATCTAGAGAGTGGGATAGGTTTAATAACTACCCTAACCCTAACGCGTACCCTAACCCTAACCTCTACCCTAACCCTAACACGTACACTAATCCTAACCCGTACCCTAAACCGAGCCCTAACCCTCAAACTAACCCTAACCCTAACCCTAACCCATACCCTAGGCCGTACCCGAGCCCGTACCCGAACCCGTACCCTAAGCCGTACCCTAACCCTAACCCTAACCCTAACCCTAAGCTACCCTTGACTGCTTCTGCCTCCAATAGATTTCCTAAGCACTAGTGTATCAAGGAACAGGTTAAAAAGAGAATCCTAATGTGATTTCAGGATAATGGGTGTGTTCCTTATCTTCTCCTAGTGTCTAAACTCTTCTCCATGGCTGGACCCCCAAATAATATTCCTTGACGTGCTAAGGGGAATCTAGAGAGTGGGATAGGTTTAATAACTACCCTAACCCTAACGCGTACCCTAACCCTAACCCCTACCCTAACCCTAACACGAACCCTAATCCTAACCCGTACCCTAAACTGAGCCCTACCCTTCAAACTAACCATAACCCTAACCCTAACCCATACCCTACGCCGTACACGAACCCGTACCCGAACCCGTACCCTAAGCCGTACCCTAAACCTAACCCTAACACTAACCCTAAGCTTCCCTTGACTGCTTCTGCCTCCAATAGATTTCCTAAGCACTAGTGTTTTAAGGAACAGGTTAAAAAGAGAATCCTAATGTGATTTCTTGATAATGGGTGTGTTCCTTATCTTCTCCTAGTGTCTAAACTCTTCTCCATGGCTGGACACCCAAATAATATTCCTTGACGTGCTAAGGGGTATCTAGAGAGTGGGATAGGTTTAATAACTACCCTAACCCTAACGCGTACCCTAACCCTAACCCCTACCCTAACCCTAACACGTACCCTAATCCTAACCCGTACCCTAAACCGAGCCCTAACCCTCAAATTAACCCTAACCCTAACCCTAACCCATACCCTACGCCGTACCCGAACCCGTACCCTAAGCGGTAACCTAAAGCTAACCCTAACCCTAACCCTAACCCTAACCCTAAGCTACCCTTGACTGCTTTTGCCTCCAATAGATTTCCTAATCACTAGTGTATTAAGGAACAGGTTAAAAAGAGAATCCTAATGTGATTTCAGGATAATGGGTGTGTTCCTTATATTCTCCTAGTGTCTAAACTCTTCTCCATGGCTGGACCCCCAAATAATATTCCTTGACGTGCTAAGGGGTATCTAGAGAGTGGGATAGGTTTAATAACTACCCTAACCCTAACGCGTACCCTAACCCTAAACTCTACCCTAACCCTAAAACGTACACTAATCCTAACCCGTACCCTAAACCGAGCCCTAACCCTCAAACTAACCCTACCCCTAAACCTAACCCATACCCTACGCCGTACCCGAACCCGTACCCGAACCCGTACCCTAAGAAGTACCCTAACCCTAACCCTAACCCTAAGCTACCCTTGACTGCTTCTGCCTCCAATAGATTTCCTAAGCACTAGTGTATTAAGGAACAGGTTAAAAAGAGAATCCTAATGTGATTTCAGGATAATGGGTGTGTTGCTTATCTTCTCCTAGTGTCTAAACTCTTCTCCATGGCTGGACACCCAAATAATATTCCTTGACGTGCTAAGGGGTATCTAGAGAGTGGGATAGGTTTAATAACTACCCTAACCCTAACGCGTACCCTAACCCTAAACCCTACCCTAACCCTAACACGAACCCTAATCCTAACCCGTACCCTAAACCGAGCCCTAACCTTCAAACTAACCCTAACCTTAAACCTAACCCCTACCCTATGCCGTACACGAACCCGTACCCGAACCCGTACCCTAAGCCGTACCCTAAACCTAACCCTAACCCTAACCCTAACCCTAAGCTACCATTGACTGCTTCTGCCTCCAATAGATTTCCTAAGCACTAGTGTTTTAAGGAACAGGTTAAAAAGAGAATCCTAATGTGATTTCTTGATAATGGGTGTGTTCCTTATCTTCTCCTAGTGTCTAAACTCTTCTCCATGGCTGGACACCCAAATAATATTCCTTGACGTGCTAAGGGGTATCTAGAGAGTGGGATAGGTTTAATAACTACCCTAACCCTAACGCGTACCCTAACCCTAACCCCTACCCTAACCCTAACACGTACCCTAATCCTAACCCGTACCCTAAACCGAGCCCTAACCCTCAAACTAACCCTAACCCTAACCCTAACCCATACCCTACGCCGTACCCGAACCCGTAACCTAACCCGTAACCTAACACTAACCCTAACCCTAACCCTAAGCTACCCTTGACTGCTTCTGCCTCCAATAGATTTCCTAAGCACTAGTGTTTTAAGGAACAGGTTAAAAAGAGAATCCTAATGTGATTTCTTGATAATGGGTGTGTTCCTTATCTTCTCCTAGTGTCTAAACTCTTCTCCATGGATGGACCCCCAAATAATATTCCTTGACGTGCTAAGGGGTATCTAGAGAGTGGGATAGGTTTAATAAGTACCCTAACCCTAACGCGTACCCTAACCCTAACACGTACCCTAATCCTAAACCGTACCCTAAACCGAGCCCTAACCCTCAAACTAACCCTAACACTAACCCTAACACATACCCTACGCCGTACCCGAAACCGTACCCTAAGCCTTACCCTAACAATAACCCTAACCCTAACCCTAAGCTACCCTTGACTGCTTCTGCCTCCAATAGATTTCCTAAGCACTAGTGTTTTAAGGAACAGGTTAAAAAGAGAATCCTAATGTGATTTCTTGATAATGGGTGTGTTCCTTATCTTCTCCTAGTGTCTAAACTCTTCTCCATGGCTGGACCCCCAAATAATATTCCTTGACGTGCTAAGGGGTATCAAGAGAGTGGGATAGGTTTAATAACTACCCTAACCCTAACGCGTACCCTAACCCTAACCCCTAACCTAACGCTAACACGTACCCTAATCCTAACCCGTACCCTAAACCGAGACCTAACCCTCAAACTAACCCTAAGCCTAACCCGAACCCATACCCTACGCCGTACCCGAACCCGTACCCGAACCCGTACCCTAAGCCGTACCCTAACCCTAAACCTTACCCTAACCCTAACCCTAAGCTACCCTTGACTGCTTCTGCCTCCAATAGATTTCCTAAGCACTAGTGTTTTAAGGAATAGGTTAAAAAGAGAATCCTAATGTGATTTCTTGATAATGTGTGTGTTCCTTATCTTCTCCTAGTGTCTAAACTCTTCTCCATGGCTGGACCCCCAAATAATATTCCTTGACGTGCTAAGGGGTATCTAGAGAGTGGGATAGGTTTAATAACTACCCTAACCCTAACGCCTACCCTAACCCTAACACGTACCCTAATCCTAAACCGTACCCTAAACCGAGCCCTAACCCTCAAACTAACCCTACCCCTAAACCTAACCCATACCCTACGCCGTACCCGAACCCGTACCCGAACCCGTACCCTAAGAAGTACCCTAACCCTAAGCCTAACCCTAAGCTACCCTTGACTGCTTCTGCCTCCAATAGATTTCCTAAGCACTAGTGTATTAAGGAACAGGTTAAAAAGAGAATCCTAATGTGATTTCAGGATAATGGGTGTGTTCCTTATCTTCTCCTAGTGTCTAAACTGTTCTCCATGGCTGGACCCCCAAATAATATTACTTGACGTGCTAAGGGGTATCTAGAGAGTGGGATAGGTTTAATAACTACCCTAACCCTAACGCGTACCCTAACCCTAAACACTACCCTAACCCTAACACGAACCCTAATCCTAACCCGTACCCTAAACCGAGCCCTAACCTTCAAACTAACCCTAACACTAAACCTAACCCCTACCCTATGCCGTACACGAACCCGTACCCGAACCCGTACCCTAAGCCGTACCCTAAACCTAACCCTAACCCTAACCCTAAGCTACCATTGACTGCTTCTGCCTCCAATAGATTTCCTAAGCACTAGTGTTTTAAGGAACAGGTTAAAAAGAGAATCCTAATGTGATTTCTTGATAATGGGTGTGTTCCTTATCTTCTCCTAGTGTCTAAACTCTTCTCCATGGCTGGACACCCAAATAATATTCCTTGACGTGCTAAGGGGTATCTAGAGAGTGGGATAGGTTTAATAACTACCCTAACCCTAACGCGTACCCTAACCCTAACCCCTACCCTAACCCTAACACGTACCCTAATCCTAACCCGTACCCTAAACCGAGCCCTAACCCTCAAACTAACCCTAACCCTAACCCTAACCCATACCCTACGCCGTACCCGAACCCGTAACCTAACCCGTACCCTAACCCTAACCCTAACCCTAACCCTAAGCTACCCTTGACTGCTTCTGCCTCCAATAGATTTCCTAAGCACTAGTGTTTTAAGGAACAGGTTAAAAAGAGAATCCTAATGTGATTTCTTGATAATGGGTGTGTTCCTTATCTTCTCCTAGTGTCTAAACTCTTCTCCATGGATGGACCCCCAAATAATATTCCTTGACGTGCTAAGGGGTATCTAGAGAGTGGGATAGGTTTAATAACTACCCTAACCCTAACGCGTACCCTAACCCTAACACGTACCCTAATCCTAAACCGTACCCTAAACCGAGCCCTAACCCTCAAACTAACCCTAACACTAACCCTAACCCATACCCTACGCCGTACCCGAACCCGTACCCTAAGCCTTACCCTAACAATAACCCTAACCCTAACCCTAAGCTACCCTTGACTGCTTCTGCCTCCAATAGATTTCCTAAGCACTAGTGTTTTAAGGAATAAGTTAAAAAGAGAATCCTAATGTGATTTCTTGATAATGTGTGTGTTCCTTATCTTCTCCTAGTGTCTAAACTCTTCTCCATGGCTGGACCCCCAAATAATATTCCTTGACGTGCTAAGGGGTATCTAGAGAGTGGGATAGGTTTAATAACTACCCTAACCCTAACGCGTACCCTAACCCTAACACGTACCCTAATCCTAAACTGTACCCTAAACCGAGCCCTAACCCTCAAACTAACCCTAACCCTAACCCTAACCCATACCCTACGCCGTACCCGAACCTGTACCCGAACCCGTACCCTAAGCCGCACCCTAACCCTAACCCTAACCCTAACCCTAAGCTACCCTTGACTGCTTCTGCCTCCAATAGATTTCCTAAGCACTAGTGTTTTAAGGAACAGGTTAAAAAGAGAATCCTAATGTGATTTCTTGATAATGGGTGTGTTCCTTATCTTCTCCTAGTGTCTAAACTCTTCTCCATGGCTGGACCCCCAAATAATATTCCTTGACGTGCTAAGGGGTATCTAGAGAGTGGGATAGGTTTAATAACTACCCTAACCCTAACGCGTACCCTAACCCTAACCTCTACCCTAACCCTAACACGTACACTAATCCTAACCCGTACCCTAAACCGAGCCCTAACCCTCAAACTAACCCTAACACTAACCCTAACCCATACCCTAGGCCGTACCCGAACCCGTACCCGAACCCGTACCCTAAGCCGTACCCTAACCCTAACCCTAACCCTAAGCTACCCTTGACTGCTTCTGCCTCCAATAGATTTCCTAAGCACTAGTGTATCAAGGAACAGGTTAAAAAGAGAATCCTAATGTGATTTCAGGATAATGGGTGTGTTCCTTATCTTCTCCTAGTGTCTAAACTCTTCTCCATGGCTGGACCCCCAAATAATATTCCTTGACGTGCTAAGGGGAATCTAGAGAGTGGGATAGGTTTAATAACTACCCTAACCCTAACGCGTTCACTAACCCTAACCCCTACCCTAACCCTAACACGAACCCTAATCCTAACCCGTACCCTAAACCGAGCCCTACCCTTCAAACTAACCATAACCCTAACCCTAACCCATACCCTACGCCGTACACGAACCCGTACCCGAACCCGTACCCTAAGCCGTACCCTAAACCTAACCCTAACCCTAACCCTAAGCTTCCCTTGACTGCTTCTGCCTCCAATAGATTTCCTAAGCACTAGTGTTTTAAGGAACAGGTTAAAAAGAGAATCCTAATGTGATTTCTTGATAATGGGTGTGTTCCTTATCTTCTCCTAGTGTCTAAACTCTTCTCCATGGCTGGACACCCAAATAATATTCCTTGACGTGCTAAGGGGTATCTAGAGAGTGGGATAGGTTTAATAACTACCCTAACCCTAACGCGTACCCTAACCCTAACCCCTACCCTAACCCTAACACGTACCCTAATCCTAACCCGTACCCTAATCCGAGCCCTAACCCTCAAACTAACCCTAACCCTAACCCTAACCCATACCCTACGCCGTACCCGAACCCGTAACCTAACCCGTACCCTAACACTAACCCTAACCCTAACCCTAAGCTACCCTTGACTGCTTCTGCCTCCAATAGATTTCCTAAGCACTAGTGTTTTAAGGAACAGGTTAAAAAGAGAATCCTAATGTGATTTCTTGATAATGGGTGTGTTCCTTTTCTTCTCCTAGTGTCTAAACTCTTCTCCATGGCTGGACCCCCAAATAATATTCCTTGACGTGCTAAGGGTTATCTAGACAGTGGGATAGGTTTAATAACTACCCTAACCCTAACGCGTACCCTAACCCTAACCTCTACCCTAACCCTAACACGTACACTAATCCTAACCCGTACCCTAAACCGAGCCCTAACCCTCAAATTAACCGTAACCCTAACCCTAACCCATACCCTACGCCGTACCCGAACCCGTACCCTAAGCGGTAACCTAAAGCTAACCCTAACCCTAACCCTAACCCTAACCCTAAGCTACCCTTGACTGCTTTTGCCTCCAATAGATTTCCTAAGCACTAGTGTATTAAGGAACAGGTTAAAAAGAGAATCCTAATGTGATTTCAGGATAATGGGTGTGTTCCTTATATTCTCCTAGTGTCTAAACTCTTCTCCATGGCTGGACCCCCAAATAATATTCCTTGACGTGCTAAGGGGTATCTAGAGAGTGGGATAGGTTTAATAACTACCCTAACCCTAACGCGTACCCTAACCCTAACCTCTACCCTAACCCTAAAACGTACACTAATCCTAACCCGTACCCTAAACCGAGCCCTAACCCTCAAACTAACGCTACCCCTAAACCTAACCCATACCCTACGCCGTACCCGAACCCGTACCCGAACCCGTACCCTAAGAAGTACCCTAACCCTAACCCTAAACCTAAGCTACCCTTGACTGCTTCTGCCTCCAATAGATTTCCTAAGCACTAGTGTATTAAGGAACAGGTTAAAAAGAGAATCCTAATGTGATTTCAGGATAATGGGTGTGTTGCTTATCTTCTCCTAGTGTCTAAACTCTTCTCCATGGCTGGACACCCAAATAATATTCCTTGACGTGCTAAGGGGTATCTAGAGAGTGGGATAGGTTTAATAACTACCCTAACCCTAACGCGTACCCTAACCCTAAACCCTACCCTAACCCTAACACGAACCCTAATCCTAACCCGTACCCTAAACCGAGCCCTAACCTTCAAACTAACCCTAACCTTAAACCTAACCCCTACCCTATGCCGTACACGAACCCGTAACCGAACCCGTACCCTAAGCCGTACCCTAAACCTAACCCTAACCCTAACCCTAACCCTAAGCTACCATTGACTGCTTCTGCCTCCAATAGATTTCCTAAGCACTAGTGTTTTAAGGAACAGGTTAAAAAGAGAATCCTAATGTGATTTCTTGATAATGGGTGTGTTCCTTATCTTCTCCTAGTGTCTAAACTCTTCTCCATGGCTGGACACCCAAATAATATTCCTTGACGTGCTAAGGGGTATCTAGAGAGTGGGATAGGTTTAATAACTACCCTAACCCTAACGCGTACCCTAACCCTAACCCCTACCCTAACCCTAACACGTACCCTAATCCTAACCCGTACCCTAAACCGAGCCCTAACCCTCAAACTAACCCTAACCCTAACCCTAACCCATACCCTACGCCGTACACGAACCCGTAACCTAACCCGTACCCTAACACTAACCCTAACCCTAACCCTATGCTACCCTTGACTGCTTCTGCCTCCAATAGATTTCCTAAGCACTAGTGTTTTAAGGAACAGGTTAAAAAGTGAATCCTAATGTGATTTCTTGATAATGGGTGTGTTCCTTATCTTCTCCTAGTGTGTAAACTCTTCTCCATGGATGGACCCCCAAATAATATTCCTTGACGTGCTAAGGGGTATCTAGAGAGTGGGATAGGTTTAATAAGTACCCTAACCCTAACGCGTACCCTAACCCTAACACGTACCCTAATCCTAAACCGTACCCTAAACCGAGCCCTAACCCTCAAACTAACCCTAACACTAACCCTAACCCATACCCTACGCCGTACCCGAACCCGTACCCTAAGCCTTACCCTAACAATAACCCTAACCCTAACCCTAAGCTACCCTTGACTGCTTCTGCCTCCAATAGATTTCCTAAGCACTAGTGTTTTAAGGAACAGGTTAAAAAGAGAATCCTAATGTGATTTCTTGATAATGGGTGTGTTCCTTATCTTCTCCTAGTGTCTAAACTCTTCTCCATGGCTGGACCCCCAAATAATATTCCTTGACGTGCTAAGGGGTATCAAGAGAGTGGGATAGGTTTAATAACTACCCTAACCCTAACGCGTACCCTAACCCTAACCCCTAACCTAACGCTAACACGTACCCTAATCCTAACCCGTACCCTAAACCGAGACCTAACCCTCAAACTAACCCTAACCCTAACCCGAACCCATACCCTACGCCGTACCCGAACCCGTACCCGAACCCGTACCCTAAGCCGTACCCTAACCCTAAACCTTACCCTAACACTAACCCTAAGCTACCCTTGACTGCTTCTGCCTCCAATAGATTTCCTAAGCACTAGTGTTTTAAGGAATAGGTTAAAAAGAGAATCCTAATGTGATTTCTTGATAATGTGTGTGTTCCTTATCTTCTCCTAGTGTCTAAACTCTTCTCCATGGCTGGACCCCCAAATAATATTCCTTGACGTGCTAAGGGGTATCTAGAGAGTGGGATAGGTTTAATAACTACCCTAACCCTAACGCGTACCCTAACCCTAACACGTACCCTAATCCTAAACCGTACCCTAAACCGAGCCCTAACCCTCAAACTAACCCTAACCCTAACCCTAACCCATACCCTACGCCGTACCCGAACCCGTACCCGAACCCGTACCCTAAGCCGCACCCTAACCCTAACCCTAACCCTAACCCTAAGCTACCCTTGACTGCTTCTGCCTCCTATAGATTTCCTAAGCACTAGTGTTTTAAGGAACAGGTTAAAAAGAGAATCCTAATGTGATTTCTTGATAATGGGTGTGTTCCTTATCTTCTCCTAGTGTCTAAACTCTTCTCCATGGCTGGACCCCCAAATAATATTCCTTGACGTGCTAAGGGGTATCTAGAGAGTGGGATAGGTTTAATAACTACCCTAACCCTAACGCGTACCCTAACCCTAACCCCTACCCTAACCCTAACACGAACCCTAATCCTAACCCGTACCCTAAACCGAGCCCTACCCTTCAAACTAACCATAACCCTAACCCTAACCCATACCCTACGCCGTACCCGAACCCGTACCCTAAGCGGTACCCTAAAGCTAACCCTAACCCTAACCCTAACCCTAACCCTAAGCTACCCTTGACTCCTTTTGCCTCCAATAGATTTCCTAAGCACTAGTGTATTAAGGAACAGGTTAAAAAGAGAATCCTAATGTGATTTCAGGATAATGGGTGTGTTCCTTATCTTCTCCTAGTGTCTAAACTCTTCTCCATGGCTGGACCCCCAAATAATATTCCTTGACGTGCTAAGGGGTATCTAGAGAGTGGGATAGGTTTAATAACTACCCTAACCCTAACGCCTACCCTAACCCTAACCTCTACCCTAACCCTAAAACGTACACTAATCCTAACCCGTACCCTAAACCGAGCCCTAACCCTCAAACTAACCCTACCCCTAAACCTAACCCATACCCTACGCCGTACCCGAACCCGTACCCGAACCCGTACCCTAAGAAGTACCCTAACCCTAAGCCTAACCCTAAGCTACCCTTGACTGCTTCTGCCTCCAATAGGTTTCCTAAGCACTAGTGTATTAAGGAACAGGTTAAAAAGAGAATCCTAATGTGATTTCAGGATAATGGGTGTGTTCCTTATCTTCTCCTAGTGTCTAAACTGTTCTCCATGGCTGGACCCCCAAATAATATTCCTTGACGTGCTAAGGGGTATCTAGAGAGTGGGATAGGTTTAATAACTACCCTAACCCTAACGTGTACCCTAACCCTAAACCCTACCCTAACCCTAACACGAACCCTAATCCTAACCCGTACCCTAAACCGAGCCCTAACCTTCAAACTAACCCTAACACTAAACCTAACCCCTACCCTATGCCGTACACGAACCCGTACCCGAACCCGTACCCTAAGCCGTACCCTAAACCTAACCCTAACCCTAACCCTAAGCTACCATTGACTGCTTCTGCCTCCAATAGATTTCCTAAGCACTAGTGTTTTAAGGAACAGGTTAAAAAGAGAATCCTAATGTGATTTCTTGATAATGGGTGTGTTCCTTATCTTCTCCTAGTGTCTAAACTCTTCTCCATGGCTGGACACCCAAATAATATTACTTGACGTGCTAAGGGGTATCTAGAGAGTGGGATAGGTTTAATAACTACCCTAACCCTAACGCGTACCCTAACCCTAACCCCTACCCTAACCCTAACACGTACCCTAATCCTAACCCGTACCCTAAACCGAGCCCTAACCCTCAAACTAACACTAACCCTAACCCTAACCCATACCCTACGCCGTACCCGAACCCGTAACCTAACCCGTACCCTAACCCTAACCCTAACCCTAACCCTAAGCTACCCTTGACTGCTTCTGCCTCCAATAGATTTCCTAAGCACTAGTGTTTTAAGGAACAGGTTAAAAAGAGAATCCTAATGTGATTTCTTGATAATGGGTGTGTTCCTTATCTTCTCCTAGTGTCTAAACTCTTCTCCATGGATGGACCCCCAAATAATATTCCTTGACGTGCTAAGGGGTATCTAGAGAGTGGGATAGGTTTAATAACTACCCTAACCCTAACGCGTACCCTAACCCTAACACGTACCCTAATCCTAAACCGTACCCTAAACCGAGCCCTAACCCTCAAACTAACCCTAACACTAACCCTAACCCATACCCTACGCCGTACCCGAACCCGTACCCTAAGCCTTACCCTAACAATAACCCTAACCCTAACCCTAAGCTACCCTTGACTGCTTCTGCCTCCAATAGATTTCCTAAGCACTAGTGTTTTAAGGAACAGGTTAAAAAGAGAATCCTAATGTGATTTCTTGATAATGGGTGTGTTCCTTATCTTCTCCTAGTGTCTAAACTCTTCTCCATGGCTGGACCCCCAAATAATATTCCTTGACGTGCTAAGGGGTATCTAGAGAGTGGGATAGGTTTAATAACTACCCTAACCCTAACGCGTACCCTAACCCTAACCCCTAACCTAACGCTAACACGTACCCTAATCCTAACCCGTACCCTAAACCGAGACCTAACCCTCAAACTAACCCTAACCCTAACCCGAACCCATACCCTACGCCGTACCCGAACCCGTACCCGAACCCGTACCCTAAGCCGTACCCTAACCCTAAACCTTACCCTAACCCTAACCCTAAGCTACCCTTGACTGCTTCTGCCTCCAATAGATTTCCTAAGCACTAGTGTTTTAAGGAATAAGTTAAAAAGAGAATCCTAATGTGATTTCTTGATAATGTGTGTGTTCCTTATCTTCTCCTAGTGTCTAAACTCTTCTCCATGGCTGGACCCCCAAATAATATTCCTTGACGTGCTAAGGGGTATCTAGAGAGTGGGATAGGTTTAATAACTACCCTAACCCTAACGCGTACCCTAACCCTAACACGTACCCTAATCCTAAACTGTACCCTAAACCGAGCCCTAACCCTCAAACTAACCCTAACCCTAACCCTAACCCATACCCTACGCCGTACCCGAACCTGTACCCGAACCCGTACCCTAAGCCGCACCCTAACCCTAACCCTAACCCTAACCCTAAGCTACCCTTGACTGCTTCTGCCTCCAATAGTTTTCCTAAGCACTAGTGTTTTAAGGAACAGGTTAAAAAGAGAATCCTAATGTGATTTCTTGATAATGGGTGTGTTCCTTATCTTCTCCTAGTGTCTAAACTCTTCTCCATGGCTGGACCCCCAAATAATATTCCTTGACGTGCTAAGGGGTATCTAGAGAGTGGGATAGGTTTAATAACTACCCTAACCCTAACGCGTACCCTAACCCTAACCTCTACCCTAGCCCTAACACGTACACTAATCCTAACCCGTACCCTAAACCGAGCCCTAACCCTCAAACTAACCCTAACCCTAACCCTAACCCATACCCTAGGCCGTACCCGAGCCCGTACCCGAACCCGTACCCTAAGCCGTACCCTAACCCTAACCCTAACCCTAACCCTAAGCTACCCTTGACTGCTTCTGCCTCCAATAGATTTCCTAAGCACTAGTGTATCAAGGAACAGGTTAAAAAGAGAATCCTAATGTGATTTCAGGATAATGGGTGTGTTCCTTATCTTCTCCTAGTGTCTAAACTCTTCTCCATGGCTGGACCCCCAAATAATATTCCTTGACGTGCTAAGGGGAATCTAGAGAGTGGGATAGGTTTAATAACTACCCTAACCCTAACGCGTACCCTAACCCTAACCCCTACCCTAACCCTAACACGAACCCTAATCCTAACCCGTACCCTAAACCGAGCCCTACCCTTCAAACTAACCATAACCCTAACCCTAACCCATACCCTACGCCGTACACGAACCCGTACCCGAACCCGTACCCTAAGCCGTACCCTAAACCTAACCCTAACACTAACCCTAAGCTTCCCTTGACTGCTTCTGCCTCCAATAGATTTCCTAAGCACTAGTGTTTTAAGGAACAGGTTAAAAAGAGAATCCTAATGTGATTTCTTGATAATGGGTGTGTTCCTTATCTTCTCCTAGTGTCTAAACTCTTCTCCATGGCTGGACACCCAAATAATATTCCTTGACGTGCTAAGGGGTATCTAGAGAGTGGGATAGGTTTAATAACTACCCTAACCCTAACGCGTACCCTAACCCTAACCCCTACCCTAACCCTAACACGTACCCTAATCCTAACCCGTACCCTAAACCGAGCCCTAACCCTCAAATTAACCCTAACCCTAACCCTAACCCATACCCTACGCCGTACCCGAACCCGTACCCTAAGCGGTAACCTAAAGCTAACCCTAACCCTAACCCTAACCCTAACCCTAAGCTACCCTTGACTGCTTTTGCCTCCAATAGATTTCCTAATCACTAGTGTATTAAGGAACAGGTTAAAAAGAGAATCCTAATGTGATTTCAGGATAATGGGTGTGTTCCTTATATTCTCCTAGTGTCTAAACTCTTCTCCATGGCTGGACCCCCAAATAATATTCCTTGACGTGCTAAGGGGTATCTAGAGAGTGGGATAGGTTTAATAACTACCCTAACCCTAACGCGTACCCTAACCCTAAACTCTACCCTAACCCTAAAACGTACACTAATCCTAACCCGTACCCTAAACCGAGCCCTAACCCTCAAACTAACCCTACCCCTAAACCTAACCCATACCCTACGCCGTACCCGAACCCGTACCCGAACCCGTACCCTAAGAAGTACCCTAACCCTAACCCTAACCCTAAGCTACCCTTGACTGCTTCTGCCTCCAATAGATTTCCTAAGCACTAGTGTATTAAGGAACAGGTTAAAAAGAGAATCCTAATGTGATTTCAGGATAATGGGTGTGTTGCTTATCTTCTCCTAGTGTCTAAACTCTTCTCCATGGCTGGACACCCAAATAATATTCCTTGACGTGCTAAGGGGTATCTAGAGAGTGGGATAGGTTTAATAACTACCCTAACCCTAAAGCGTACCCTAACCCTAAACCCTACCCTAACCCTAACACGAACCCTAATCCTAACCCGTACCCTAAACCGAGCCCTAACCTTCAAACTAACCCTAACCTTAAACCTAACCCCTACCCTATGCCGTACACGAACCCGTACCCGAACCCGTACCCTAAGCCGTACCCTAAACCTAACCCTAACCCTAACCCTAACCCTAAGCTACCATTGACTGCTTCTGCCTCCAATAGATTTCCTAAGCACTAGTGTTTTAAGGAACAGGTTAAAAAGAGAATCCTAATGTGATTTCTTGATAATGGGTGTGTTCCTTATCTTCTCCTAGTGTCTAAACTCTTCTCCATGGCTGGACACCCAAATAATATTCCTTGACGTGCTAAGGGGTATCTAGAGAGTGGGATAGGTTTAATAACTACCCTAACCCTAACGCGTACCCTAACCCTAACCCCTACCCTAACCCTAACACGTACCCTAATCCTAACCCGTACCCTAAACCGAGCCCTAACCCTCAAACTAACCCTAACCCTAACCCTAACCCATACCCTACGCCGTACCCGAACCCGTAACCTAACCCGTAACCTAACACTAACCCTAACCCTAACCCTAAGCTACCCTTGACTGCTTCTGCCTCCAATAGATTTCCTAAGCACTAGTGTTTTAAGGAACAGGTTAAAAAGAGAATCCTAATGTGATTTCTTGATAATGGGTGTGTTCCTTATCTTCTCCTAGTGTGTAAACTCTTCTCCATGGATGGACCCCCAAATAATATTCCTTGACGTGCTAAGGGGTATCTAGAGAGTGGGATAGGTTTAATAAGTACCCTAACCCTAACGCGTACCCTAACCCTAACACGTACCCTAATCCTAAACCGTACCCTAAACCGAGCCCTAACCCTCAAACTAACCCTAACACTAACCCTAACACATACCCTACGCCGTACCCGAAACCGTACCCTAAGCCTTACCCTAACAATAACCCTAACCCTAACCCTAAGCTACCCTTGACTGCTTCTGCCTCCAATAGATTTCCTAAGCACTAGTGTTTTAAGGAACAGGTTAAAAAGAGAATCCTAATGTGATTTCTTGATAATGGGTGTGTTCCTTATCTTCTCCTAGTGTCTAAACTCTTCTCCATGGCTGGACCCCCAAATAATATTCCTTGACGTGCTAAGGGGTATCAAGAGAGTGGGATAGGTTTAATAACTACCCTAACCCTAACGCGTACCCTAACCCTAACCCCTAACCTAACGCTAACACGTACCCTAATCCTAACCCGTACCCTAAACCGAGACCTAACCCTCAAACTAACCCTAAGCCTAACCCGAACCCATACCCTACGCCGTACCCGAACCCGTACCCGAACCCGTACCCTAAGCCGTACCCTAACCCTAAACCTTACCCTAACCCTAACCCTAAGCTACCCTTGACTGCTTCTGCCTCCAATAGATTTCCTAAGCACTAGTGTTTTAAGGAATAGGTTAAAAAGAGAATCCTAATGTGATTTCTTGATAATGTGTGTGTTCCTTATCTTCTCCTAGTGTCTAAACTCTTCTCCATGGCTGGACCCCCAAATAATATTCCTTGACGTGCTAAGGGGTATCTAGAGAGTGGGATAGGTTTAATAACTACCCTAACCCTAACGCGTACCCTAACCCTAACACGTACCCTAATCCTAAACCGTACCCTAAACCGAGCCCTAACCCTCAAACTAACCCTAACCCTAACCCTAACCCATACCCTACGCCGTACCCGAACCCGTACCCGAACCCGTACCCTAAGCCGCACCCTAACCCTAACCCTAACCCTAACCCTAAGCTACCCTTGACTGCTTCTGCCTCCTATAGATTTCCTAAGCACTAGTGTTTTAAGGAACAGGTTAAAAAGAGAATCCTAATGTGATTTCTTGATAATGGGTGTGTTCCTTATCTTCTCCTAGTGTCTAAACTCTTCTCCATGGCTGGACCCCCAAATAATATTCCTTGACGTGCTAAGGGGTATCTAGAGAGTGGGATAGGTTTAATAACTACCCTAACCCTAACGCGTTCACTAACCCTAACCCCTACCCTAACCCTAACACGAACCCTAATCCTAACCCGTACCCTAAACCGAGCCCTAACCTTCAAACTAACCCTAACCCTAACCCTAACCCATACCCTACGCCGTACACGAACCCGTACCCGAACCCGTACCGTAAGCCGTACCCTAAACCTAACCCTAACCCTAACCCTAAGCTACCCTTGACTGCTTCTGCCTCCAATAGATTTCCTAAGCACTAGTGTTTTAAGGAACAGGTTAAAAAGAGAATCCTAATGTGATTTCTTGATAATGGGTGTGTTCCTTATCTTCTCCTAGTGTCTAAACTCTTCTCCATGGCTGGACCCCCAAATAATATTCCTTGACGTGCTAAGGGGTATCTAGAGAGTGGGATAGGTTTAATAACTACCTTAACCCTAACGCGTACCCTAACCCTAACCTCTACCCTAACCCTAACACGTACACTAATCCTAACCCGTACCCTAAACCGAGCCCTAACCCTCAAACTAACCCTAACACTAAACCTAACCCATACCCTACGCCGTACCCGAACCCGTAACCGAACCCGTACCCTAAGCCGTACCCTAACCCTAACCCTAACCCTATCCCTAACCCTAAGCTACCCTTGACTGCTTCTGCCTCCAATAGATTTCCTAAGCACTAGTGTATTAAGGAAGAGGTTAAAAAGAGAATCCTAATGTGATTTCAGGATAATGGGTGTGTTGCTTATCTTCTCCTAGTGTCTAAACTCTTCTCCATGGCTGGACCCCCAAATAATAATCCTTGACGTGCTAAGGGGAATCTAGAGAGTGGGATAGGTTTAATAACTACACTAACCCTAACGCGTACCCTAACCCTAACCCCTACCCTAACCCTAACACGAACCCTAATCCTAACCCGTACCCTAAACCGAGCCCTACCCTTCAAACTAACCATAACCCTAACCCTAACCCATACCCTACGCCGTACACGAACCCGTACCCGAACCCGTACCCTAAGCCGTACCCTAAACCTAAACCTAACCCTAACCCTAAGCTTCCCTTGACTGCTTCTGCCTCCAATAGATTTCCTAAGCACTAGTGTATTAAGGAACAGGTTAAAAAGAGAATCCTATTGTGATTTCAGGATAATGGGTGTGTTCCTTATCTTCTCCTAGTGTCTAAACTCTTCTCCATGGCTGGACCCCCAAATAATATTCCTTGACGTGCTAAGGGGTATCTAGAGAGTGGGATAGGTTTAATAACTACCCTAACCCTAACACGTACCCTAACCCTAACCTCTACCCTAACCCTAAAACGTACACTAATCCTAACCCGTACCCTAAACCGAGCCCTAACCCTCAAACTAACCCTACCCCTAAACCTAACCCATACACTACGCCGTACCCGAACCCGTACCCGAACCCGTACCCTAAGAAGTACCCTAACCCTAATCCTAACCCTAAGCTACCCTTGACTGCTTCTGCCTCCAATAGATTTCCTAAGCACTAGTGTATTAAGGAACAGGTTAAAAAGAGAATCCTAATGTGATTTCAGGATAATGGGTGTGTTCCTTATCTTCTCCTAGTGTCTAAACTGTTCTCCATGGCTGGACCCCCAAATAATATTCCTTGACGTGCTAAGGGGTATCTAGAGAGTGGGATAGGTTTAATAACTACCCTAACCCTAACGCGTACACTAACCCTAAACCCTACCCTAACCCTAACACGAACTCTAATCCTAACTCGTACCCTAAACCGAGCCCTAACCTTCAAACTAACCCTAACCCTAAACCTAACCCCTACCCTATGCCGTACACGAACCCGTACCCGAACCCGTACCCTAAGCCGTACCCTAAACCTAACCCTAACCCTAACCCTAACCCTAAGCTACCATTGACTGCTTCTGCCTCCAATAGATTTCCTAAGCACTAGTGTTTTAAGGAACAGGTTAAAAAGAGAATCCTAATGTGATTTCTTGATAATGGGTGTGTTCCTTATCTTCTCCTAGTGTCTAAACTCTTCTCCATGGCTGGACACCCAAATAATATTCCTTGACGTGCTAAGGGGTATCTAGAGAGTGGGATAGGTTTAATAACTACCCTAACCCTAACACGTACCCTAACCCTAACTCCTACCCTAACCCTAACACGTACCCTAATCCTAACCCGTACCCTAAACCGAGCCCTAACCCTCAAACTAACCCTAACCCTAACCCTAACCCATACCCTACGCCCTACCCGAACCCGTAACCTAACCCGTACCCTAACACTAACCCTAACCCTAACCCTAAGCTACCCTTGACTGCTTCTGCCTCCAATAGATTTCCTAAGCACTAGTGTTTTAAGGAACAGGTTAAAAAGAGAATCCTAATGTGATTTCTTGATAATGGGTGTGTTCCTTATCTTCTCCTAGTGTCTAAACTCTTCTCCATGGCTGGACCCCCAAATAATATTCCTTGACGTGCTAAGGGGTATCTAGAGAGTGGGATAGGTTTAATAACTACCCTAACCCTAACGCATACCCTAACCCTAACCCCTACCCTAACCCTAACACGAACCCTAATCCTAACCCGTACCCTAAACCGAGCCCTACCCTTCAAACTAACCCTAACCCTAACCCTAACCCATACCCTACGCCGTACACGAACCCGTACCCGAACCCGTACCCTAAGCCGTACCCTAAACCTAACCCTAACCCTAACCCTAAGCTTCCCTTGACTGCTTCTGCCTCCAATAGATTTCCTAAGCACTAGTGTATTAAGGAACAGGTTAAAAAGAGAATCCTAATGTGATTTCTTGATAATGGGTGTGTTCCTTATCTTCTCCTAGTGTCTAAACTCTTCTCCATGGCTGGACCCCCAAATAATATTCCTTGACGTGCTAAGGGGTATCTAGAGAGTGGGATAGGTTTAATAACTACCCCAACCCTAACGCATACCCTAACCCTAACCCCTACCCTAACACTAACACGAACCCTAATCCTAACCCGTACCCTAAACCGAGCCCTAACCTTCAAACTAACCCTAACCCTAACCCTAACCCATACCCTACGCCGTACACGAACACGTACCCGAACCCGTACCCTAAGCCGTACCCTAACCCTAACCCTAACCCTAACCCTAAGCTACCCTTGACTGCTTCTGCCTCCAATAGATTTCCTAAGCACTAGTGTTTTAAGGAACAGGTTAAAAAGAGAATCCTAATGTGATTTCTTGATAATGGGTGTGTTCCTTATCTTCTCCTAGTGTCTAAACTCTTCTCCATGGCTGGACCCCCAAATAATATTCCTTGACGTGTTAAGGGGTATCTAGAGAGTGGGATAGGTTTAATAACTACCCTAACCCTAACGCGTACCCTAATCCTAACACGTACACTAATCCTAACCCGTACCCTAAACCAAGCCCTAACCCTAAAATTAACCCTAACCCTAACCCTAACCCATACCCTACGCCGTACCCGAACCCGTACCCTAAAGCTAACCCTAACCCTAACCCTAACCCTAACCCTAAGCTACCCTTGACTGCTTCTGCCTCCAATAGATTTCCTAAGCACTAGTGTTTTAAGGAACAGGTTAAAAAGAGAATCCTAATGTGATTTCTTGATAATGGGTGTGTTCCTTATCTTCTCCTAGTGTCTAAACTCTTCTCCATGGCTGGACCCCCAAATAATATTCCTTGACGTGCTAAGGGGTATCTAGAGAGTGGGATAGGTTTAATAACTACCCTAACCCTAACTCGTACCCTAACCCTAACCCCTACCCTAACCCTAACACGTACCCTAATCCTAAACCGTACCCTAAACCGAGCCCTAACCCTCAAACTAACCCTAACCCTAACCCTAACCCATACCCTACGCCGTACCCGAACCCGTAACCTAACCCGTACCCTAACAATAACCCTAACCCTAACCCTAAGCTACCCTTGACTGCTTCTGCCTCCAATAGATTTCCTAAGCACTAGTGTTTTAAGGAACAGGTTAAAAAGAGAATCCTAATGTGATTTCTTGATAATGGGTGTGTTCCTTATCTTCTCCTAGTGTCTAAACTCTTCTCCATGGCTACACCCCCAAATAATATTCCTTGACGTGCTAAGGGGTATCTAGAGAGTGGGATAGGTTTAATAACTACCCTAACCCTAACACGTACCCTAACCCTAACCCCTAACCTAACGCTAACACGTACACTAATCCTAACCCGTACCCTAAAACGAGACCTAACCCTCAAACTAACCCTAACCCGAACCCGAACCCATACCCTACGCCGTACCCGAACCCGTACCCGAACCCGTACCCTAAGCCGTACCCTAAACCTAAACCTTACCCTAACCCTAACCCTAAGCTACCCTTGACTGCTTCTGCCTCCAATAGATTTCCTAAGCACTAGTGTTTTAAGGAACAGGTTAAAAAGAGAATCCTAATGTGATTTCTTGATAATGGGTGTGTTCCTTATCTTCTCCTAGTGTCTAAACTCTTCTCCATGGCTGGACCCCCAAATAATATTCCTTGACGTGCTAAGGGGTATCTAGAGAGTGGGATAGGTTTAATAACTACCCTAACCCTAACGCGTTCCCTAACCCTAACCCCTACCCTAACCCTAACACGAAACCTAATCCTAACCCGTACCCTAAACCGAGCCCTAACCTTCAAACTAACCCTAACCCTAACCCTAACACATACCCTATGCCGTACACGAACCCGTACCCGAACCCGTACCCTAAGCCGTACCCTAACCCTAACCCTAACCCTAACCCTAACCCTAAGCTACCCTTGACTGCTTCTGCCTCCAATAGATTTCCTAAGCACTAGTGTTTTAAGGAACAGGTTAAAAAGAGAATCCTAATGTGATTTCTTGATAATGGGTGTGTTGCTTATCTTCTCCTAGTGTCTAAACTCTTCTCCATGGCTGGACCCCCAAATAATATTCCTTGACGTTCTAAGGGGAATCTAGAGAGTGGGATAGGTTTAATAACTACACTAACCCTAACGCGTACCCTAACCCTAACCCCTACCCTAACCCTAACACGAACCCTAATCCTAACCCGTACCCTAAACCGAGCCCTACCCTTCAAACTAACCATAACCCTAACCCTAACCCATACCCTACGCCGTACACGAACCCGTACCCGATCCCGTACCCTAAGCCGTACCCTAAACCTAACCCTAACCCTAACCCTAAGCTTCCCTTGACTGCTTCTGCCTCCAATAGATTTCCTAAGCACTAGTGTTTTAAGGAACAGGTTAAAAAGAGAATCCTAATGTGATTTCTTGATAATGGGTGTGTTCCTTATCTTCTCCTAGTGTCTAAACTCTTCTCCATGGCTGGACACCCAAATAATATTCCTTGACGTGCTAAGGGGAATCTAGAGAGTGGGATAGGTTTAATAACTACCCTAACCCTAACGCGTACCCTAACCCTATCCGCTACCCTAACCCTAACACGAACCCTAATCCTAACCCGTACCCTAAACCGAGCCCTAACCCTCAAACTAACCCTAACCCTAACCCTAACCCATACCCTACGCCGTACCCGAACCCGTAACCTAACCCGTACCCTAACACTAACCCTAACCCTAACCCTAAGCTACCCTTGACTGCTTCTGCCTCCAATAGATTTCCTAAGCACTAGTGTTTTAAGGAACAGGTTAAAAAGAGAATCCTAATGTGATTTCTTGATAATGGGTGTGTTCCTTTTCTTCTCCTAGTGTCTAAACTCTTCTCCATGGCTGGACCCCCAAATAATATTCCTTGACGTGCTAAGGGGTATCTAGAGAGTGGGATAGGTTTAATAACTACCCTAACCCTAACGCGTACCCTAACCCTAACCTCTACCCTAACCCTAACACGTACACTAATCATAACCCGTACCCTAAACCGAGCCCTAAACCTCAAATTAACCCTAACCCTAACCCTAACCCATACCCTACGCCGTACCCGAACCCGTACCCTAAGCGGTACCCTAAAGCTAACCCTAACCCTAACCCTAACCCTAACCCTAAGCTACCCTTGACTGCTTCTGCCTCCAATAGATTTCCTAAGCACTAGTGTATTAAGGAACAGGTTAAAAAGAGAATCCTATTGTGATTTCAGGATAATGGGTGTGTTCCTTATCTTCTCCTAGTGTCTAAACTCTTCTCCATGGCTGGACCCCCAAATAATATTCCTTGACGTGCTAAGGGGTATCTAGAGAGTGGGATAGGTTTAATAACTACCCTAACCCTAACACGTACCCTAACCCTAACCTCTACCCTAACCCTAAAACGTACACTAATCCTAACCCGTACCCTAAACCGAGCCCTAACCCTCAAACTAACCCTACCCCTAAACCTAACCCATACACTACGCCGTACCCGAACCCGTACCCGAACCCGTACCCTAAGAAGTACCCTAACCCTAAGTCTAACCCTAAGCTACCCTTGACTGCTTCTGCCTCCAATAGATTTCCTAAGCACTAGTGTATTAAGGAACAGGTTAAAAAGAGAATCCTAATGTGATTTCAGGATAATGGGTGTGTTCCTTATCTTCTCCTAGTGTCTAAACTCTTCTCCATGGCTGGACCCCCAAATAATATTCCTTGACGTGCTAAGGGGTATCTAGAGAGTGGGATAGGTTTAATAACTACCCTAACCCTAACGCGTACACTAACCCGAAACCCTACCCTAACCCTAACACGAACCCTAATTCTAACCCGTATCCTAAACCGAGCCCTAACCTTCAAACTAACCCTAACCCTAAACCTAACCCCTACCCTATGCCGTACACGAACCCGTACCCGAACCCGTACCCTAAGCCGTACCCTAAACCTAACCCTAACCCTAACCCTAACCCTAAGCTACCATTGACTGCTTCTGCCTCCAATAGATTTCCTAAGCACTAGTGTTTTAAGGAACAGGTTAAAAAGAGAATCCTAATGTGATTTCTTGATAATGGGTGTGTTCCTTATCTTCTCCTAGTGTCTAAACTCTTCTCCATGGCTGGACACCCAAATAATATTCCTTGACGTGCTAAGGGGTATCTAGAGAGTGGGATAGGTTTAATAACTACCCTAACCCTAACACGTACCCTAACCCTAACACCTACCCTAACCCTAACACGTACCCTAATCCTAACCCGTACCCTAAACCGAGCCCTAACCCTCAAACTAACCCTAACCCTAACCCTAACCCATACCCTACGCCGTACCCGAACCCGTAACCTAACCCGTACCCTAACACTAACCCTAACCCTAAGCCTAAGCTACCCTTGACTGCTTCTGCCTCCAATAGATTTCCTAAGCACTAGTGTTTTAAGGAACAGGTTTAAAAGAGAATCCTAATGTGATTTCTTGATAATGGGTGTGTTCCTTATCTTCTCCTAGTGTCTAAACTCTTCTCCATGGCTGGACCCCCAAATAATATTCCTTGACGTGCTAAGGGGTATCTAGAGAGTGGGATAGGTTTAATAACTACCCTAACCCTAACGCGTACCCTAACCCTAACCTCTACCCTAACCCTAACACGTACACTAATCCTAACCCGTACCCTAAACCGAGCCCTAACCCTCAAACTAACCCTAACCGTAAACCTAACCCATACCCTACGCCGTACCCGAACCCGTACCCTAAGCCGTACCCTAACCCTAACCCTAACCCTAACCCTAAGCTACCCTTGACTGCTTCTGCCTCCAATAGATTTCCTAAGCACTAGTGTATTAAGGAACAGGTTAAAAAGAGAATCCTAATGTGATTTCAGGATAATGGGTGTGTTCCTTATCTTCTCCTAGTGTCTAAACTCTTCTCCATGGCTGGACCCCCAAATAATATTCCTTGACGTGCTAAGGGGTATCTAGAGAGTGGGATAGGTTTAATAACTACCCTAACCCTAACGCGTACCCTAACCCTAACCCCTACCCTAACCCTAACACGAACCCTAATCCTAACCCGTACCCTAAACCGAGCCCTAACCTTCAAACTAACCCTAACCCTAACCCATACCCTACGCCGTACACGAACACGGTCCCGAACCCGTACCCTAAGCCGTACACTAACCCTAACCCTAAACCTAACCCTAAGCTACCCTTGACTGCTTCTGCCTCCAATAGATTTCCTAAGCACTAGTGTTTTAAGGAACAGGTTAAAAAGAGAATCCTAATGTGATTTCTTGATAATGGGTGTGTTCCTTATCTTCTCCTAGTGTCTAAACTCTTCTCCATGGCTGGACCCCCAAATAATATTCCTTGACGTGTTAAGGGGTATCTAGAGAGTGGGTTAGGTTTAATAACTACCCTAACCCTAACGCGTACCCTAATCCTAACACGTACACTAATCCTAACCCGTACCCTAAACCAAGCCGTAACCCTCAAATTAACCCTAACCCTAACCCTAACCCATACCCTACGCCGTACCCGAACCCGTACCCTAAAGCTAACCCTAACCCTAACCCTAACCCTAACCCTAAGCTTCCCTTGACTGCTTCTGCCTCCAATAGATTTCCTAAGCACTAGTGTTTTAAGGAACAGGTTAAAAAGAGAATCCTAATGTGATTTCAGGATAATGGGTGTGTTCCTTATCTTCTCCTAGTGTCTAAACTCTTCTCCATGGCTGGACACCCAAATAATATTCCTTGACGTGCTAAGGGGTATCTAGAGAGTGGGATAGGTTTAATAACTACCCTAACCCTAACGCGTACCCTAACCCTAACCCCTAACCTAACGCTAACACGTACCCTAAACCTAACCCGTACCCTAAACCGAGACCTAACCCTCAAACTAACCCTAACCCTAACCCGAACCCATACCCTACGCCGTACCCGAACCCGTACCCTAAGCCGTACCCTAACCCTAAACCTTACCCTAACCCTAACCCTAAGCTACCCTTGACTGCTTCTGCCTCCAATAGATTTCCTAAGCACTAGTGTTTTAAGGAATAGGTTAAAAAGAGAATCCTAATGTGATTTCTTGATAATGTGTGTGTTCCTTATCTTCTCCTAGTGTCTAAACTCTTCTCCATGGCTGGACCCCCAAATAATATTCCTTGACGTGCTAAGGGGTATCTAGAGAGTGGGATAGGTTTAATAACTACCCTAACCCTAACGCGTACCCTAACCCTAACATGTACCCTAATCCTAAACCGTACCCTAAACCGAGCCCTAACCCTCAAACTAACCCTAACCCTAACCCTAACCCATACCCTACGCCGTACCCGAACCCGTACCCGAACCTGTACCCTAAGCCGTACCCTAACCCTAACCCTAACCCTAACCCTAACCCTAAGCTACCCTTGACTGCTTCTGCCTCCAATAGATTTCCTAAGCACTAGTGTATTAAGGAACAGGTTAAAAAGAGAATCCTAATGTGATTTCAGGATAATGGGTGTGTTCCTTATCTTCTCCTAGTGTCTAAACTCTTCTCCATGGCTGGACCCCCAAATAATATTCCTTGACGTGCTAAGGGGTATCTAGAGAGTGGGATAGGTTTAATAACTACCCTAACCCTAACGCGTACCCTAACCCTAACCCCTACCCTAACCCTAACACGAACCCTAATCCTAACCCGTACCCTAAACCGAGCCCTACCCTTCAAACTATACATAACCCTAACCCTAACCCATACCCTACGCCGTACACGAAACCGTACCCGAACCCGTACCCTAAGCCGTACCCTAAACCTAACCCTAACCCTAACCCTAAGCTTCCCTTGACTGCTTCTGCCTCCAATAGATTTCCTAAGCACTAGTGTTTTAAGGAACAGGTTAAAAAGAGAATCCTAATGTGATTTCTTGATAATGGGTGTGTTCCTTATCTTCTCCTAGTGTCTAAACTCTTCTCCATGGCTGGACACCCAAATAATATTCCTTGACGTGCTAAGGGGTATCTAGAGAGTGGGATAGGTTTAATAACTACCCTAACCCTAACGCGTACCCTAACCCTAACCCATACCCTAACCCTAACACGTACCCTAATCCTAACCCGTACCCTAAACCGAGCCCTAACCCTCAAACTAACCCTAACCCTAACCCTAACCCATACCCTACGCCGTACCCGAACCCGTAACCTAACCCGTACCCTAACACTAACCCTAACCCTAACCCTAACCCTAACCCTAAGCTACCCTTGACTGCTTCTGCCTCCAATAGATTTCCTAAGCACTAGTGTTTTAAGGAACAGGTTAAAAAGAGAATCCTAATGTGATTTCTTGATAATGGGTGTGTTCCTTATCTTCTCCTAGTGTCTAAACTCTTCTCCATGGCTGGACCCCCAAATAATATTCCTTGACGTGCTAAGGGGTATCTAGAGAGTGGGATAGGTTTAATAACTACCCTAACCCTAACGCGTACCCTAAACCTAACACGTACCCTAATCCTAACCCGTACCCTAAACCGAGCCCTAACCCTCAAATTAACCCTAACCCTAACCCTAACCCATAACCTACGCCGTACCCGAACCCGTACCCGAACCCGTACTCTAAGCCTTACCCTAACAAAAACCCTAACCCTAACCCTAACCCTAACCCTAAGCTACCCTTGACTGCTTCTGCCTCCAATAGATTTCCTAAGCACTAGTGTATTAAGGAACAGGTTAAAAAGAGAATCCTATTGTGATTTCAGGATAATGGGTGTGTTCCTTATCTTCTCCTAGTGTCTAAACTCTTCTCCATGGCTGGACCCCCAAATAATATTCCTTGACGTGCTAAGGGGTATCTAGAGAGTGGGATAGGTTTAATAACTACCCTAACCCTAACGCGTACCCTAACCCTAACCCCTACCCTAACCCTAACACGAACCCTAATCCTAACACGTACCCTAAACTGAGCCCTAACCTTCAAACTAACCCTAACCCTAACCCTTACCCATACCCTACGCCGTACACGAACCCGTACACGAACCCGTACCCTAAGCCGTAACCTAACCCTAACCCTAACCCTAACCCTAACCCTAAGCTACCCTTGACTGCTTCTGCCTCCAATAGATTTCCTAAGCACTAGTGTTTTAAGGAACAGGTTAAAAAGAGAATCCTAATGTGATGTCCCAGGAAAGAGAAAAATGGGTAAAGAAGTTGTGGTCCTTATGTACAATGGAATATCACTCCGACATGAAATCAATGTCATAAGGCTAGGAGAAGCAAGATGAGTGGATTTAGGTACGACGATTCCAAGTGAAATAAGTCACACAGAAAAAGACACATATCATAAGGTATCACTTATAGAGGGAATGTAAAAACCGCTACACTTGAACTGAATTACAAAACAGAACAGAGTCACACGTTAGAAAACACACTATGGCTGCTTAACGGGAAAGGTGAGGTGGGGTGATGCATAAAACAAGGGTTTCAAATTCGCTCAGATACCGTTCCATACACCCAATATGTAATAGACAAGACCTACTCCTTGCTCAGTGAACTGGACACAACACCCCCTATTCACCGCACAAGAATATACGTGACTAGTAAGAATCTTAAAACCTATGTATTGATACGTGTCTGGAAGTGAGTCAAGTGGGTGTAAAGCCGCATAAACACAGCCGTGAAAAGCAGCTAAACCCCATTATAAAAATAAATTACTTTTAAAAACCCGTAAAACAAAGACAGTGAAAGAGAGAGAAATTCTTACAAAATTCGTTCAGGGGCTGTGATGCAACCTTGATTGACCATATCTAGACCCACAGCTGGATGAGACATAAGGGTGGATACTCTTGGGGCTGAGAGGTTTGGTGAGGTTGGGTGAGCAAACGCAGACCCTTTAAAGTAATACTGCGTGGTACCCATCCCATGGGTCCCAAATCTCCAGGTTCAAGGGCATCTTCCTACATCGAAAACATGCATGAGAAACCCAGAAGATGGTACACCATGTGATTTTGAAAGGTTTCTAAAATGCACCACATTTCTCATCTCCTTGTGCTGGGTGTTCGCCTTTCCAGCTACTTTACTAGCAATCTCGCTACTTGGAGAATCAGCACCTTTAAGCTCCTGTTCCCTACAGGTTGCAATTTGTCCTGAGGATGAACGGGAAGACGGGCAACCAATGAGAGACTAGATCTAGGTGTTGGGACAGGCACAGGTCACTCTATTTTCCCATCAGGAAGAAGAATTAAACACAGGTTCAGCCTCCCGCCGGGAACAAGAATAGGGCCTGAGGCAATCCCGTGCTTTTGTGGCCAGCTACCAAAAAAGACAGTTGAAAAATGGAGCTCAGGGGCACTGCAATTCACAAACCTGCTGAGTTATAAATGATAACTCTCGTCCACAAATATATTGAGCGAAGGCAACGAAGATGATTTGAAAGCAAGGCAGAATTGCAGGAAACAGGTTTCAGGAGGTAGATTCGAATCGCCTTTAAAGCACATGAAAAGCGGCAAAACGTCGACAATGATGACCTTGGCCAAAAAGGGCGTATGCGTTGTTTCCTGAATATATTCAGGAAAAAACGCATACGCCCTTTTTGGCCAACCAAGCAACCTGGAAAGGCAAATCAGCGCTACCAAGAATTCTCGCTTCCCATCGGTCAAAAGGGCCATGCTGCAAAAATTTTCAAAACCAGAAATGCAGGACAGGCCATGGAGAAATGGCAGCCTTGCTACGCTGATGGGAGGGATGTAAATTGCCAACAGCCACTCTGGAGAAGTGTACGGTGCGTCCTGAAACATCGAAAAAACACAGCTTAGGGAGCATAGGGCACGTCCACTCATGGGCGTATAAATTGGGAAAACTAAAAATCAGCAAGACACAGGCAACCCAAAGTTTAGGGCTGCTCTGTTGACAAGAACCTCCACTTCATGACACCTTAAATATCCCAGGAAAGAGAAAAATGGATAAAGAATTTGTGGTCCTTATGTACAATGGAATATCACTCAGACATGAAATCAATGTCATAAGGCTAGAAGAAGCAAGATGAGTGGATTTAGGTACGACGATTCTAAGTGAAATAAGTCACACAGAAAAAGACACTTATCATAAGCTATCACTTATAGAGGGAATGTAAAAACCGCTACACTTGAACTGAATTACAAAACAGAACAGAGTCACACGTTTAGAAAACACACTATGGCTGCTTAACGGGAAAGGTGAGGTGGGGTGATGCATAAAACAAGGGTTTCAAATTCGCTTAGATACCGTTCCATACACCCAATATGTAATAGACAAGAGCTACTGCTTGCTCAGTGAACTGGACTCAACACCCGCTATTCACCGCACAAGAATATATCTGACTAGGTAGAATCTTAAAACCTATGTATTGATATCTGTCTGGAAGTGAGTCAAGTGGGTGTAAAGCCGCATAAACACAGCCGTGAAAAGCAGCTAAACCCCATTATAAAAATAAATTACTTTTAAAAACCCGTAAAACAAAGACAGTGAAAGAGAGAGAAATTCTTACAAAATTCGTTAAGGGGCTGTGATGCAACCTGGATTGACCATAACTAGACCCACAGCTGGATGAGACATAAGGGTGGACACACTTGGGGCTGAGAGGTTGGGTGAGGTTGGGTGAGCAAACACAGACCCTTTAAAGTAATACTGCGTGGTACCCATCCCATGGGTCCCAAATCTCCAGGTTCAAGGGCATCTTGCTACATCGAAAACATGCATGAGAAACCCAGAAGATGGTACACCGTGTGATTTTGAAAGGTTTCTAAAACGCACCCCATTTCTCATCTCCTTGTGCTAGGGTTCGCCTTTCCAGCTACTTTACTAGCAATCTCCCTACTTGGAGAATCAGCACCTTTAAGCTCCTGTTCCCTACAGGTTGCAATTTGTCCTGAGGATGAACGGGAAGAGGGGCAACCAATGAGAGACTAGATCCAGATGTTGGGACAGGCACAGGTCACTCTATTTTCCCATCAGGAAGAAGAATTAACCACAGGCTCAGCCTGCTGCCAGGAACCAGAATAGGGCCTGAGGCAATCCCTCGCTTTTGCGGCCAGCTCCCAAAAAAGCGAGTTGAAAAATGGAGCTCAGGGACACTGCAATTCACAAACCCGCAGAGTTATAAATGATAACTGTCATCCACAGATATATTGACGGAAGGCAACGAAGAGGATTTGAAAGCAAGGCAGAATTGCAGGAAACAGATTTCAGGAGGTAGATTCGAATCGCCTTTAAAGCACATGAAAAGCGGCAAAACTTCGAAAATGATGCCCTTGGCCAAAAAGGGCGTATGCGTTTTTTCCTGAATATATTCAGGAAAAAACGCATACGCCCTTTTTGGCCAACCAAGCAACCTGGAAAGGCAAATCAGCGCTACAAAGAAGTTTCGCTTCCCATCGGTCAAAAGGGCCATGCTGCAAAATGTGTCAAAACCAGAAATGCAGGACAGGCCATGGAGAAATGACAGCCTTGCTACGCTGATGGGCGGGATGTAAATTGCCAACAGCCACTCTGGAGAAGTGTACGGTGTGTCCTGAAACATCGAAAAAACACAGCTTAGGGAGCATAGGGCACGTCCACTCATGGGTGTATAAATTGGGAAAACTAAAAATCAGCAAGACACAGGCACCCCAAAGTTTAGGGCTGCTCTGTTGACAAGAACCTCCACTTCATGACACCTTAAATATCCCAGGAAAGAGAAAAATGGATAAAGAAGTTGTGGTCCTTATGTACAATGGAATATCACTCAGACATGAAATCAATGTCATAAGGCTAGTGAAGCAAGATGAGTGGATTAGGTATGACGATTCTAAGTGAAATAAGTCACACAGAAAAAGACCCTTATCATAAGCTATCACTTATAGAGGGAATGTAAAAACCGCTACACTTGAACTGAATTACAAAACAGAACAGAGTCACACGTTTAGAAAACACACTATAGCTGCTTAACGGGAAAGTTGAGGTGGGGTGATGCATAAAACAAGGGTTTCAAATTCGCTCAGATAACGTTCCATACACCCAATATGTAATAGACAAGGCCTGCTCCTTGCTCAGTGAACTGGACTCAACACCCCCTATTCACCGCACAAGAATATATCTGACTAGTAAGAATCTTAAACCCTATGTATTGATATCTCTCTGGAAGTGAGCCAAGTGGGTGTAAAGCCGCATAAACACAGCCGTGAAAAGCAGCTAAACCCCATTATAAAAATAAATTACTTTTAAAAACCCGTAAAACAAAGACAGTGAAAGAGAGAGAAATTCTTACAAAATTCGTTCAGGGGCTGTGATGCAACCTGGATTGACCATATCTAGACCCACACCTGGATGAGACATAAGGGTGGACAGTCTTGGGGCTGAGAGGTTGGGTGAGGTTGGGTGAGCAAACTCAGACCCTTTAAAGTAATACTGCGTGGTACCCATCCCATGGGTCCCAAATCTCCAGGTTCAAGGGCATCTTCCTACATCGAAAACATGCATGAGAAACCCAGAAGATGGTACACTGTGTGATTTTGAAAGGTTTCTAAAACGCACCCCATTTCTCATCTCCTTGTGCTAGGGTTCGCCTTTCCAGCTTCTTTACTAGCAATCTCCCTCCTTGGAGAATCAGCACCTTTAAGCTCCTGTTCCCTACAGGTTGCAATTTGTCCTGAGGATGAACGGGAAGAGGGGCAACCAATGAGAGACTAGATCTAGGTGTTGGGACAGGCACAGGTCACTCTATTTTCCCATCAGGAAGAAGAATTAACCACAGGCTCAGCCTGCCCCCGGGAACCAGAATAGGGCCTGAGGCAATCCCGTGCTTTTGCGGCCAGCTCCCAAAAAAGACAGTTGAAAAATGGAGCTCAGGGTCACTGCAATTCACAAACCTGCAGAGTTATAAATGATAACTCTCGTCCACAAATATATGGAGGGTAGGCAACGAAGAGGATTTGAAAGCAAGGCAGAATTGCAGGAAACAGGTTTCAGGAGGTAGATTCGAATCGCCTTTAAAGCACATGAAAAGTGGCAAAACGTCGACAGTGATGCCCTTGGCCAAAAAGGGCGTATGCGTTTTTTCCTGAATATATTCAGGAAAAAACGCATACGCCCTTTTTGGCCAACCAAGCAACCTGGAAAGGCAAATCAGCACTACAAAGAAGTCTCGCTTCCCATCGGTCAAAAGGGCCATGCTGCAAAAAGTGTCAAAACCAGAAATGCAGGACAGGCCATGGAGAAATGGCAGCCTTGCTACGCTGATGGGCGGGATGTAAATTGCCAACAGCCACTCTGGAGAAGTGTACGGTGTGTCCTGAAACATCGAAAAAACTGCTTAGGGAGCATAGGGCACGTGCACTCATGGGCGTATAAATTGGGAAAACTAAAAATCAGCAAGACACAGGCACCCCAATGTTTAGGGCTGCTATGTTGACAAGAACCTCCACTTCATGACACCTTAAATATCCCAGGAAAGAGAAAAATGGATAAAGAAGTTGTGGTCCTTATGTACAAAGGAATATCACTCAGACATGAAATCAATGTCATAAGGCTAGTAGAAGCAAGATGAGTGGATTTAGGTATGACGATTCTAAGTGAAATAAGTCACACAGAAAAAGACACTTATCATAAGCTATCACTTATAGAGGGAATGTAAAAACCGCAACACTTGAACTGAATTACAAAAGAGAACAGAGTCACACATTTAGAAAACACACTATGGCTTCTTAACGGGAAAGGTGAGGTGGGGTGATGCATAAAACAAGGGTTTCAAATTCGCTCAGATACCGTTCCATACACCCAATATGTAATAGGCAAGGCCTACTCCTTGCTCAGTGAACTGGACTCAACACCCCCTATTCACCGCACAAGAATATATCTGACTAGTAAGAATCGTAAAACCTATGTATTGATATCTCTCTGGAAGTGAGCCAAGTGGGTGTAAAGCCGCATAAACACAGCCGTGAAAAGCAGCTAAACCCCATTATAAAAATAAATTACTTTTAAAAACCCGTAAAACAAAGACAGTGAAAGAGAGAGAAATTCTTTCAAAATTCGTTCAGGGGCTGTGATGCAAACTGGATTGACCATATCTCGACCCAAACCTGGATGAGACATAGGGGTGGACACTCTTGGGGCTGAGAGGTTGGGTGAGGTTGGGTGAGCAAACTCAGACCCTTTAAAGTAATACTGCGTGGTACCCATCCCATGGGTCCCAAATCTCCAGGTTCAAGGGCTTCTTGCTACATCGAAAACATGCATGAGAAACCCAGAAGATGGTACACCGTGTGATTTTGAAAGGTTTCTAAAACGCACCCCATTTCTCATCTCCTTGTGCTAGGGTTCGCCTTTCCAGCTACTTTACTAGCAATCTCCCTACTTGGAGAATCAGCACCTTTAAGCTCCTGTACCCTACAGGTTGCAATTTGTCCTGAGGATGAACGGGAAGAGGGGCAACCAATGAGAGACTAGATCTAGGTGTTGGGACAGGCACAGGTCACTCTATTTTCCCATCAGGAAGAAGAATTAACCACAGGCTCAGCCTGCTGCCAGGAACCAGAATAGGGCCTGAGGCAATCCCTCGCTTTTGCGGCCAGCTCCCAAAAAAGCGAGTTGAAAAATGGAGCTCAGGGACACTGCAATTCACAAACCCGCAGAGTTATAAATGATAACTGTCAACCACAGATATATTGACGGAAGGCAACGAAGAGGATTTGAAAGCAAGGCAGAATTGCAGGAAACAGATTTCAGGAGGTAGATTCGAATCGCCTTTAAAGCACATGAAAAGCGGCAAAACGTCGACAATGATGCCCTTGGCCAAAAAGGGCGTATGCGTTTTTTCCTGAATATATTCAGGAAAAAACGCATACGCCCTTTTTGGCCAACCAAGCAACCTGGAAAGGCAAATCAGCGCTACAAAGAAGTCTCGCTTCCCATTGGTCAAAAGGGCCATGCTGCAAAATGTGTCAAAACCAGAAATGCAGGACAGGCCATGGAGAAATGTCAGCCTTGCTACGCTGATGGGCGGGATGTAAATTGCCAACAGCCACTCTGGAGAAGTGTACGGTGTGTCCTGAAACATCGAAAAAACACAGCTTAGGGAGCATAGGGCACGTGCACTCATGGGCGTATAAATTGGGAAAACTAAAAATCAGCAAGACACAGGCACCCCAAAGTTTAGGGCTGCTCTGTTGACAAGAACCTCCACTTCATGACACCTTAAATATCCCAGGAAAGAGAAAAATGGATAAAGAAGTTGTTGTCCTTATGTACAATGGAATATCACTCAGACATGAAATCAATATCATAAGGCTAGAAGAAGCAAGATGAGTGGACTTAGGTACGATGATTCTAAGTGAAATAAGTCACTCAGAAAAAGACACTTATCATAAGCTATCACTTATAGAGGGAATGTAAAAACCGCTACACTTGAACTGAATTACAAAACAGAACAGAGTCACACGTTTAGAAAACACACTATGGCTGCTTAACGGGAAAGGTGAGGTGGGGTGATGCATAAAACAAGGGTTTCAAATTGGCTCAGATAACGTTCCATACACCAAATATGTAATAGAAAAGACCGACTCCTTGCTCAGTGAACTGGACTCAACACCCCCTATTCACCGCACAAGAATATATGTGACTAGTAAGAATCTTAAAACCTATGTATTGATATCTGTCTGGAAGTGAGTCAAGTGGGTGTAAAGCCGCATAAACACAGCCGTGAAAAGCAGCTAAACCCCAATATAAAAATAAATTACTTTTAAAAACCCGTAAAACAAAGACAGTGAAAGAGAGAGAAATTCTTACAAAATTCGTTCAGGGGCTGTGATGCAACCTGGATTGACCATATCTAGACCCACAGCTGGATGAGACATAAGGGTGGACACACTTGGGGCTGAGAGTTTGGGTGAGGTTGGGTGACCAAACACAGACCCTTTAATGTAATACTGCCTGGTACCCATCCCATGGGTCCCAAATCTCCAGATTCAAGGACATATTCCTACATCGAAAACATGCATGAGAAACCCAGAAGATGGTACACCGTGTGATTTTCAAAGGTTTCTAAAACGCACCTCATTTCTCATCTCCTTGTGTTCGGGTTCGCCATTCCAGCTACTTTACTAGAAATCTCAGTACTTGGAGAATCAGCACCTTTAACCTCCTGTTCCGTACAGGTTGCAATTTGTCCTGAGGATGAAAGGGAAGAGGGGCAACCAATGAGAGACTAGATCTAGGTGTTGGGACAGGCACAGGTCACTCTATTTTCCCATCAGGAAGAAGAATTAACCACAGGCTCAGCCTACCCCCGGGAACCAGAATAGGGCCTTAGGCAATCCCGTGCGTTTGCGGCCAGCTCCCAAAAAAGACAGTTGAAAAATGGAGCTCAGGGTCACTGCAATTCATAAACCTGCTGAGTTATAAATGATAACTCTCGTCCAAAAATATATTGAGGGAAGGCAACGAAGAGGATTTGAAAGCAAGGCAGAATTGCAGGAAACAGATTTCAGGAGGTAGATTCGAATCGCCTTTAAAGCACATGAAAGGTGGCGAAACGTAGACAATGATGACCTTGGCCAAAAAGGGCGTATGCGTTTTTTCCTGAATATATTCAGGAAAAAACGCATACGCCCTTTTTTGCCAACCAAGCAACCTGGAAAGGCAAATCAGCGCTACAAAGTAGTCTCGCTTCCCATCGGTCAAAAGGGCCATGCTGCAAAAAGTGTCAAAACCAGAAATGCAGGACAGGCCATGGAGAAATGGCAGCCTTGCTACGCTGATGGGAGGGATGTAAATTGCCAACAGCCACACTGGAGAAGTGTACGGTGTGTCCTGAAACATCGAAAAAACACAGCTTAGGGAGCATAGGGCACGTCCACTCATGGTCGTATAAATTGGGAAAACTAAAAATCAGCAAGACACAGGCACCCCAATGATTAGGGCTGCTCTGTTGACAAGAACCTCCACTTCATGACACCTTAAATATACCAGGAAAGAAAAAAATTGATAAAGAAGTTTTGGTCCTTATGTACAATGGAATATCACTCAGACATGAAATAAATGTCATAAGGCTAGTAGAAGCAAGATGAGTGGATTTAGGAACGAAGATTCTAAGTGAAATAAGTCACACAGAAAAAGACACTTATCATAAGGTATCACTTATAGAGGGAATGTAAAAACCGCTACACTTGAACTGAATTACAAAACAGAACAGAGTCACACGTTTAGAAAACACACTATGGCTGCTTAACGGGAAAGGTGAGGTGGGGTGATGCATAAAACAAGGGTTTCAAATTCGCTCAGATACCGTTCCATACACCCAATATGTAATAGACAAGACCTACTCCTTGCTAAGTGAACTGGACACAACACCCCCTATTCACCGCACAAGAATATATCTGACTACTAAGAATCGTAAAACCTATGTATTGATATCTCTCTGGAAGTGAGTCAAGTGGGTGTAAAGCCGCATAAACACAGCCGTGAAAGGCAACTAAACCCCATTATAAAAATAAATTACTTTTAAAAACCCATAAAACAAAGACAGTGAAAGAGAGAGAAATTCTTACGTAATTCGTTCAGGGGCTGTGATGCAACCTGGATTGACCATATCTAGACCCACAGCTGGATGAGACATAAGGGTGGACACTCTTGGGGCTGAGAGGTTTGGTGAGGTTGGGTGAGCAAAAACAGACCCTTTAAGGTAATACTGCGTGGTACCCATCCCATGGGTCCCAAATCTCCAGGTTCAAGGGCATCTTCCTACATCGAAAACATGCATGAGAAACCCAGAAGAAGGTACACTATGCGATTTTGAAAGGTTTCTAAAACACACCTCATTTCTCATCTCCTTGTGCTCGGGTTCGCAATTCCAGCTACTTTATTAGCAATCTCCCTACTTGGAGAATCAGCACCTTTAATCTCCTGTTCCCTACAGGTTGAAATTTGTCCTGAGGATGAACGGGAAGAGGGGCAACCAATGAGAGACTAGATCTAGGTGTTGGGACAGGCACAGGTCACTCTATATTCCCATGAGGAAGAAGAATTAACCACAGGCTCAGCCTGCCGCCCGGAAGCAGAATAGGGCCTGAGGCAATCCCGCGCTCTTGCGGCCAGCTCCCAAAAAAGCGAGTTGAAAAATGGAGCCCAGGGACACTGCCATTCACAAACCCTCAGAGTTATAAATGATAACTCTCGTCCACAAATATATTGAGGGAAGGCAACGAAGAGGATTTGAAAGCAAGGCAGAATTGCAGGAAACAGGTTTCAAGAGGTAGATTCGAATCGCCTTTAAAGCACATGAAAAGTGGCAAAACTTCGACAATGATGCCCTTGGCCAAAAAGGGCGTATGCGTTTTTTCCTGAATATATTCAGGAAAAAACGCATACGCCCTTTTTGGCCAACCAAGCAACCTGGAAAGGCAAATCAGCGCTACAAAGTAGTCTCGCTTCCCATCGGTCAAAAGGGCCATGCTGCAAAAAGTGTCAAAACCAGAAATGCAGGACAGGCCATGGAGAAATGGCAGCCTTGCTACGCTGATGGGCGGGATGTAAATTGCCAACAGCCACTCTGGAGAAGTGTACGGTGTGTCCTGAAACATCGAGAAAACACAGCTTAGGGAGCATAGGGCACGTCCACTCATGGGCGTATAAATTGGGAAAACTAAAAATCAGCAAGACACAGGCACCCCAAAGTTTAGGGCTGCTCTGTTGACAAGAACCTCCACTTCATGACACCTTAAATATCCCAGGAAAGAGAAAAATGGATAAAGAAGTTGTGGTCCTTATGTACAATGGAATATCACTCAGACATGAAATCAATGTCATAAGGCTAGGAGAAGCAAGATGATTGGATTTTGGTACGACGATTCTAAGTGAAATAAGTCACACAGAAAAAGACACTTATCATAAGCTATCACTTATAGAGGGAATGTAAAAACCGCTACACTTGAACTGAATTACAAAACAGAACAGAGTCACACGTTTAGAAAACACACTATGGCTGCTTAACGGGAAAGGTGAGGTGAGGTGATGCATAAAACAAGGGTTTCAAATTCGCTCAGATACCGTTCCATACACCCAATATGTAATAGACAAGACCTACTCCTTGCTCAGTGAACTGGACTCAACACCCCCTATTCACCGCACAAGAATATATGTGACTAGTAAGAATCTTAAAACCTATGTATTGATATCTGTCTGGAAGTGAGTCAAGTGGGTGTAAAGCCGCATAAACACAGCCGTTAAAAGCAGATAAACCCCATTATAAAAATAAATTACTTTTAAAAACCCGTAAAACAAAGACAGTGAAAGAGAGAGAAATTCTTACAAAATTCGTTCAGGGGCTGTGATGCAACCTGGATTGACCATATCTAGACCCACAGCTGGATGAGACATAAGGGTGGACACACTTGGGGCTGAGAGGTTGGGTGAGGTTGGGTGAGCAAACACAGACCCTTTAAAGTAACACTGCCTGGTACCCATCCCATGGGTCCGAAATCTCCAGGTTCAAGGGCATATTCATACATCGAAAACATGCATGAGAAACCCAGAAGATGGTACACAGTGTGATTTTGAAAGGTTTCTAAAACGCACCTCATTTCTCATTTCCTTGTGTTCGGGTTCGCCATTCCAGCTACTTTACTAGAAATCTCCCTACTTGGAGAATCAGCACCTTTAACCTCCTGTTCCGTACAGTTTGCAATTTGTCCTGAGGATGAAAGGGAAGAGGGGCAACCAATGAGAGACTAGATCTAGGTGTTGGGACAGGCACAGGTCACTCTATTTTCCCATCAGGAAGAAGAATTAACCACAGGCTCAGCCTGCCCCCCGGAACCTGAATAGGGTCTGAGGCAATCCCGTGCTTTTGCGGACAGCTCCCAAAAAACACAGTTGAAAAATGGAGCTCAGGGGCACTGCCATTCACAAACCCGCAGAGTTATAAATGATAACTCTCTTCCACAAATATATTGAGGGAAGGCAACGAAGAGGATTTGGAAGCAAGGCAGAATTGCAGGAAACATGTTTCAGGAGGTAGATTCGAATCGCCTTTAAACATATGTAAAGTGGTAAAACTTCGACAATGATGCCCTTGGCCAAAAAGGGCGTATGCGTTTTTTCCTGAATATATTCAGGAAAAAACGCATACGCCCTTTTTGGCCAACCAAGCAACCTGGAAAGGCAAATCAGCGCTACAAAGAAGTCTCGCTTCCCATCGGTCAAAAGGGCCATGCTGCAAAAAGTGTCAAAACCAGAAATGCAGGACAGGCCATGGAGAAATGGCAGCCTAGCTATGCTGATGGGTGGGATGTAAATTGCCAACAGCCACTCTGGAGAAGTGTACTGTGTGTCCTGAAACATCGAAAAAACACAGCTTAGGGAGCATAGGGCACGTCCACTCATGGGCGTATAAATTGGGAAAACTAAAAATCAGCAAGACACAGGCACCCCAAAGTTTAGGGCTGCTCTGTTGACAAGAACCTCCACTTCATGACACCTTAAATATCCCAGGAAAGAGAAAAATGGATAAAGAAGTTGTGGTCCTTATGTACAATGGAATATCACTCAGACATGAAATCAATGTCATAAGGCTAGAAGAAGCAAGATGATTGGATTTAGGTACGACGATTCTAAGTGAAATAAGTCACACAGAAAAAGACACTTATCATAAGCTATCACTTATAGAGGGAATGTAAAAACCGCTACACTTGAACTGAATTACAAAACAGAACAGAGTCACACGTTTAGAAAACACACTATGGCTGCTTAACGGGAAAGGTGAGGTGGGGTGATGCATAAAACAAGGGTTTCAAATTCGCTCAGATACCGTTCCATACACCCAATATGTAATAGAAAAGACCGACTCCTTGCTCAGTGAACTGGACTAAACCCCCCCTATTCACCACACAAGAATATATCTGACTAGTAAGAATCTTAAAACCTATGTATTGATATCTGTCTGGAAGTGAGTCAAGTGGGTGTAAAGCCGCATAAACACAGCCGTGAAAAGCATCTAAACACCATTATAAAAATAAATTACTTTTAAAAACCCGTAAAACAAAGACAGTGAAAGAGAGAGAAATTCTTACAAAATTCGTTCCGGGGCTGTGATGCAACCTGGATTGACCATATCTGGACACAAGGCTGGATGAGACATAAGGGTGGACACACTTGGGGCTGAGAGGATGGGTGAGGTTGGGTGAGCAAACGCAGACCCTTTAAAGTAACACTGCCTGGTACGCATCCCATGGGTCCCACATCTCCAGGTTCAAGGGCATCTTCCTACATCGAAAACATACATGAGAAACCCAGAAGATGGCACACCGTGTGATTTTGAAAGGTTTCTAAAACGCACCTCATTTCTCATCTCCTTGTGCTCGGGTTCGCCATTCCAGGTACTTTACTAGCCATCTCCCTACTTGGAGAATCAGCACCTTTATCCTCCTGTTCCGTACAGGTTGCAATTTGTCCTGAGGATGAATGGGAAGAGGGGCAACCAATGAGAGACTAGATCTAGGTGTTGGGACAGGCACAGGTCTCTCTATTTTCCCATCAGGAAGAAGAATTAACCACAGGCTCAGCCTGCCGCCCAGAAGCAGAATAGGGCCTGAGGCAATCCCGCGCACTTATGGCCAGCTCCCAAAAAAGCGAGTTGAAAAATGGAGCCCAGGAACACTGCCATTTACAAACCCGCAGAGTTATAAATGATAACTCTCGTCCACAAATATATTGAGGGAAGGCAACGAAGAGGATTTGAAAGCAAGGCAGAATTGCAGGAAACAGGTTTCAGGAGGTAGATTCGAATCGCCTTTAAAGCACATGAAAAGTCACAAAACGTCGACAATGATGCCCTTGGCCAAAAAGGACGTATGCGTTTTTTCCTGAATATATTCAGGAAAAAACGCATTCGCCCTTTTTGGCCAACCAAGCAACCTGGAAAGGCAAATCAGCGCTACAAAGAAGACTCGCTTCCCATCGGTCAAAAGGGCCATGCTGCAAAAAGTGTCAAAACCAGAAATGCAGGACAGGCCATGGAGAAATGGCATCCTTGCTACACTGATGGGCGGGATGTAAATTGCCAACAGCCACTCTGGAGAAGTGTACGGTGTGTCCTGAAACATCGAAAAAACACAGCTTAGGGAGCATAGGGCACGTCCACTCATGGGCGTATAAATTGGGAAAACTAAAAATCAGCAAGACACAGGCACCCCAAAGTTTAGGGCTGCTCTGTTGACAAGAACCTCCACTTCATGACACCTTAAATATCCCAGGAAAGAGAAAAATGGATAAAGAAGTTGTGGTCCTTATGTACAATGGAATATCACTCAGACATGAAATCAATGTCATAAGGCTAGAAGAAGCAAGATGAGTGGACTTAGGTACGATGATTCTAAGTGAAATAAGTCACACAGAAAAAGACACTTATCATAAGCTATCACTTATAGAGGAAATGTAAAAACCGCTACACTTGAACTTAATTACAGAACAGAACAGAGTCACACGTTTAGAAAACACACTATGGCTGCTTAACTGGAAAGGTGAGGTGGGGTGATGCATAAAACAAGGGTTTCAAATTGGCTCAGATACCGTTCCATACACCCAATATGTAATAGAAAAGACCGACTCCTTGCTCAGTGAACGGGACTCAACACCCCCTATTCACCACACAAGAATATATCTGACTAGTAAGAATCTTAAAACCTATGTATTGATATCTCTCTGGAAGTGAGTCAAGTGGGTGTAAAGCCGCATAAACACAGCCGTGAAAAGCAGCTAAACCCCATTATAAAAATAAATTACTTTTAAAAACCCGTAAAACAAAGACAGTGAAAGAGAGAGAAATTCTTACAAAATTCGTTCAGGGGCTGTGATGCAACCTGGATTGACCATATCTAGACGCACAGCTGGATGAGACATAAGGGTGGACACACTTGGGGCTGAGAGGTTGGGTGAGGTTGGGTGAGCAAACGCAGACCCTTTAAAGTAACACTGCCTGGTACGCATCCCATGAGTCCCACATCTCCAGGTTCAAGGGCATCTTCCTACATCGAAAACATACATGAGAAACCCAGAAGATGGCACACCGTGTGATTTTGAAAGGTTTCTAAAACGCACCTCATTTCTCATCACCTTGTGCTCGGGTTCGCCATTCCAGGTATTTTACTAGCCATCTCCCTACTTGGAGAATCAGCACCTTTATCCTCCTGTTCCGTACAGGTTGCAATTTTTCCTGAGGATGAATGGGAAGAGGGGCAACCAATGAGAGACTAGATCTAGGTGTTGGGACAGGCACAGGTCTCTCTATTTTCCCATCAGGAAGAAGAATTAACCACAGGCTCAGCCTGCCGCCCAGAAGCAGAATAGGGCTTGAGGCAATCCCGCGCTCTTATGGCCAGCTCCCAAAAAAGCGAGTTGAAAAATGGAGCCCAGGGACACTGCCATTTACAAACCCGCAGAGTTATAAATGATAACTCTCGTCCACAAATATATTGAGGGAAGGCAACGAAGAGGAATTGAAAGCAAGTCAGAATTGCAGGAAACATGTTTCAGAAGGTAGATTCGAATCGCCTTTAAAGCATATGTAAAGTGGCAAAACGTCGACAATGATGCCCTTGGCCAAAAAGGGCGTATGCGTTTTTTCCTGAATATATTCAGGAAAAAACGCATACGCCCTTTTTGGCCAACCAAGCAACCTGGAAAGGCAAATCAGCGCTACAAAGAAGTCTCGCTTCCCATCGGTCAAAAGGGCCATGCTGCAAAAAGTGTCAAAACCAGAAATGCAGGACAGGCCATGGAGAAATGGCAGCCTTGCTACGCTGATGGGTGGGATGTAAATTGCCAACAGCCACTCTGGAGAAGAGTACGGTGTGTCCTGAAACATCGAAAAAACACAGCTCTAGGAGCATAGGGCACGTCCACTCATGGGCGTATAAATTGGGAAAACTAAAAATCAGCAAGACACAGGCACCCCAAAGTTTAGGGCTGCTCTGTTGACAAGAACCTCCACTTCATGACACCTTAAATATCCCAGGAAAGAGAAAAATGGATAAAGAAGTTGTGGTCCTTATGTACAATGGAATATCACTCAGACATGAAATCAATGTCATAAGGCTAGAAGAAGTAAGATGATTGGATTTAGGTACGACGATTCTAAGTGAAATAAGTCACACAGAAAAAGACACTTATCATAAGCTATCACTTATAGAGGGAATGTAAAAACCGCTACACTTGAACTGAATTACAAAACAGAACAGAGTCACACGTTTAGAAAACACACTATGGCTGCTTAACGGGAAAGGTGAGGTGAGGTGATGCATAAAACAAGGGTTTCAAATTCGCTCAGATACCGTTCCATACACCCAATATGTAATAGACAAGACCTACTCCTTGCTCAGTGAACTGGACTCAACACCCCCTATTCACCGCACAAGAATATATGTGACTAGTAAGAATCTTAAAACCTATGTATTGATATCTGTCTGGAAGTGAGTCAAGTGGGTGTAAAGCCGCATAAACACAGCCGTTAAAAGCAGATAAACCCCATTATAAAAATAAATTACTTTTAAAAACCCGTAAAACAAAGACAGTGAAAGAGAGAGAAATTCTTACAAAATTCGTTCAGGGGCTGTGATGCAACCTGGATTGACCATATCTAGACCCACAGCTGGATGAGACATAAGGGTGGACACACTTGGGGCTGAGAGGTTGGGTGAGGTTGGGTGAGCAAACACAGACCCTTTAAAGTAACACTGCCTGGTACCCATCCCATGGGTCTGAAATCTCCAGGTTCAAGGGCATATTCATACATCGAAAACATGCATGAGAAACCCAGAAGATGGTACACAGTGTGATTTTGAAAGGTTTCTAAAACGCACCTCATTTCTCATTTCCTTGTGTTCGGGTTCGCCATTCCAGCTACTTTACTAGAAATCTCCCTACTTGGAGAATCAGCACCTTTAACCTCCTGTTCCGTACAGTTTGCAATTTGTCCTGAGGATGAAAGGGAAGAGGGGCAACCAATGAGAGACTAGATCTAGGTGTTGGGACAGGCACAGGTCACTCTATTTTCCCATCAGGAAGAAGAATTAACCACAGGCTCAGCCTGCCCCCCGGAACCTGAATAGGGTCTGAGGCAATCCCGTGCTTTTGCGGACAGCTCCGAAAAAAGACAGTTGAAAAATGGAGCTCAGGGGCACTGCCATTCACAAACCCGCAGAGGTATAAATGATAACTCTCTTCCACAAATATATTGAGGGAAGGCAACCAAGAGGATTTGGAAGCAAGGCAGAATTGCAGGAAACATGTTTCAGGAGGTAGATTCGAATCGCCTTTAAACATATGTAAAGTGGTAAAACTTCGACAATGATGCCCTTGGCCAAAAAGGGCGTATGCGTTTTTTCCTGAATATATTCAGGAAAAAACGCATACGCCCTTTTTGGCCAACCAAGCAACCTGGAAAGGCAAATCAGCGCTACAAAGAACTCTCGCTTCCCATCGGTCAAAAGGGCCATGCTGCAAAAAGTGTCAAAACCAGAAATGCAGGACAGGCCATGGAGAAATGGCAGCCTTGCTACGCTGATGGGTGGGATGTAAATTGCGAACAGCCACTCTGGAGAAGAGTACGGTGTGTCCTGAAACATCGAAAAAACACAGCTTAGGGAGCATAGGGCACGTCCACTCATGGGCGTATAAATTGGGAAAACTAAAAATCAGCAAGACACAGGCACCCCAAAGTTTAGGGCTGCTCTGTTGACAAGAACCTCCACTTCATGACACCTTAAATATCCCAGGAAAGAGAAAAATGGATAAAGAAGTTGTGGTCCTTATGTACAATGGAATATCACTCAGACATGAAATCAATGTCATAAGGCTAGGAGAAGCAAGATGATTGGATTTAGGTACGACGATTCTAAGTGAAATAAGTCACACAGAAAAAGACACTTATCATAAGCTATCACTTATAGAGGGAATGTAAAAACCGCTACACTTGAACTGAATTACAAAACAGAACAGAGTCACACTTTTAGAAAACACACTATGGCTGCTTAACGGGAAAGGTGAGGTGAGGTGATGCATAAAACAAGGGTTTCAAATTCGCTCAGATACCGTTCCATACACCCAATATGTAATAGACAAGACCTACTCCTTGCTCAGTGAACTGGACTCAACACCCCCTATTCACCGCACAAGAATATATGTGACTAGTAAGAATCTTAAAACCTATGTATTGATATCTGTCTGGAAGTGAGTCAAGTGGGTGTAAAGCCGCATAAACACAGCCGTTAAAAGCAGATAAACCCCATTATAAAAATAAATTACTTTTAAAAACCCGTAAAACAAAGACAGTGAAACAGAGAGGAATTCTTCCAAAATTCGGTCTGGGGCTGGGATGCAACCTGGATTGACCATATCTAGACATACAGCTGGATGAGACATAAGGGTGGACACTCTTGGGGCTGAGAGTTTGGGTGAGGTTGGGTGAGCAAACGCAGAACCTTTAAAGTAATACTGCGTGGTACGCATCCCATGGGTCCCAAATCTCCAGGTTCAAGGGCATCTTCCTACATCGAAAACATACATGAGTAACCCAGAAGATGGTACACCGTGTGATTTTGAAAGGTTTCTAAAACGCACCTCATTTCTCATCTCCTTGTGCTCGAGTTCGCCATTCCAGGTACTTTACTAGCAATCTCCCTACTTGGAGAATCTGCACCTTTAACCTCCTGTTCCCTACAGGTTGCAATTTGTCCTGAGGATGAACGGGAAGAGGGCCAACCAATGAGAGACTAGATCTAGGTGTTGGGACAGGCACAGGTCACTCTATTTTCCCATCAGGAAGAAGAATTAACCACAGGCTCAGGCTGCCGCCCAGAAGCAGAATAGGGCCTGAGGCAATCCCACGCTCTTAGGGCCAGCTCCCAAAAAAGCGAGTTGAAAAATGGAGCCCAGGGACACTGCCATTCACAAACCCTCAGAGTTATAAATGATAACTCTCGTCCACAAATATATTGAGGGAAGGCAACGAAGAGGATTTGAAAGCAAGGCAGAATTGCAGGAAACAGGTTTCGGGAGGTAGATTCGAATCGCCTTTAAAGCACATGAAAAGTCGCAAAACGTCGACAATGATGCCCTTGGCCAAAAAGGGCGTATGCGTTTTTTCCTGAATATATTCAGGAAAAAACGCATACGCCCTTTTTGGCCAACCAAGCAACCTGGAAAGGCAAATCAGCGCTACAAAGTAGTCTCGCTTCCCATCGGTCAAAAGGGCCATGCTGCAAAAAGTGTCAAAACCAGAAATGCAGGACAGGCCATGGAGAAATGGCAGCCTTGCTATGCTGATGGGCGGGATGTAAATTGCCAACAGCCACTCTGGAGAAGAGTACGGTGTGTCCTGAAACATCGAGAAAACACAGCTTAGGGAGCATAGGGCACGTCCACTCATGGGCGTATAAATTGGGAAAACTAAAAATCAGCAAGACACAGGCACCCCAAAGTTTAGGGCTGCTCTGTTGACAAGAACCTCCACTTCATGACACCTTAAATATCCCAGGAAAGAGAAAAATGGATAAAGAAGTTGTGGTCCTTATGTACAATGGAATATCACTCAGACATGAAATCAATGTCATAAGGATAGAAAAAGCAAGATGAGTGGACTTAGGTACAATGATTCTAAGTGAAATAAGTCACACAGAAAAAGACACTTATCATAAGGTATCACTTATAGAGGGAATGTAAAAACCGCTACACTTGAACTGAATTACAAAACAGAACAGAGTCACACGTTTAGAAAACACACTATGGCTGCTTAACGGGAAAGGTGAGGTGGGGTGATGCATAAAACAAGGGTTTCAAATTGGCTCAGATACCGTTCCATACACCCAATATGTAATAGATAAGACCTACTCCTTGCTCATTGAACTGGACTCAACACCCCCTATTCACCGCACAAGAATATATGTGACTAGTAAGAATCTTAAAACCTATGTATTGATATCTGTCTGGAAGAGAGTCAAGTCGGTGTAAAGCCGCATAAACACAGCCGTGAAAAGCAGCTAAACCCCATTATAAAAATAAATTACTTTTAAAAACCCGTAAAACAAAGACAGTGAAAGAGAGAGAAATTCTTACAAAATTCGTTCAGGGGCTGTGATGCAACCTGGATTGACCATATCTAGACGCACAGCTGGATGAGACATAAGGGTGGACACACTTGGGGCTGAGAGGTTGGGTGAGGTTGGGTGAGCAAACACAGACCCTTTAAAGTAATACTGCCTGGTACACTTCCCATGGGTCCCAAATCTCCAGGTTGAAGGGCATATTCCTATATCGAAAACATGCATGAGAAACCCAGAAGGTGGTACACTGTGTGATTTTGAAAGGTTTCTAAAACGCACCTCATTTCTCATTTATTTGTGTTCGGGTTCGCCATTCCAGCTACTTTACTAGAAATCTCAGTACTTGGAGAATCAGCACCTTTAACCTCCTGTTCCGTACAGGTTGCAATTTGTCCTGAGGATGAAAGGGAAGAGGGGCAACCAATGAGAGACTAGATCTAGGTGTTGGGACAGGCACAGGTCACTCTATTTTCCCATCAGGAAGAAGAATTAACCACAGGCTCAGCCTGCCCCCCGGAACCTGAATAGGGTCTGAGGCAATCCCGTGCTTTTGCGGACAGCTCCCAAAAAAGACAGTTGAAAAATGGAGCTCAGGGGCACTGCCATTCACAAACCCGCAGAGTTATAAATGATAACTCTCTTCCACAAATATATTGAGGGAAGGCAACGAAGAGGATTTGAAAGCAAGGCAGAATTGCAGGAAACATGTTTCAGGAGGTAGATTCGAATCGCCTTTAAACATATGTAAAGTGGTAAAACTTCCACAATGATGCCCTTGGCCAAAAAGGGCGTATGCGTTTTTTCCTGAATATATTCAGGAAAAAACGCATACGCCCTTTTTGGCCAACCAAGCAACCTGGAAAGGCAAATCAGCGCTACAAAGAACTCTCGCTTCCCATCGGTCAAAAGGGCCATGCTGCAAAAAGTGTCAAAACCAGAAATGCAGGACAGGCCATGGAGAAATGGCAGCCTTGCTATGCTGATGGGTGGGATGTAAATTGCCAACAGCCACTCTGGAGAAGTGTACTGTGTGTCCTGAAACATCGAAAAAACACAGCTTAGGGAGCATAGGGCACGTCCACTCATGGGCGTATAAATTGGGAAAACTAAAAATCAGCAAGACACAGGCACCCCAAAGTTTAGGGCTGCTCTGTTGACAAGAACCTCCACTTCATGACACCTTAAATATCCCAGGAAAGAGAAAAATGGATAAAGAAGTTGTGGTCCTTATGTACAATGGAATATCACTCAGACATGAAATCAATGTCATAAGGCTAGGAGAAGCAAGATGATGGGATTTAGGTACGACGATTCTAAGTGAAATAAGTCACACAGAAAAAGACACTTATCATAAGCTATCACTTATAGAGGGAATGTAAAAACCGCTACACTTGAACTGAATTACAGAACAGAACAGAATCACACGTTTAGAAAACACACTATGGCTGCTTAACGGGAAAGGTGAGGTGAGGTGATGCATAAAACAAGGGTTTCAAATTCGCTCAGATACCGTTCCATACACCCAATATGTAATAGACAAGACCTACTCCTTGCTCAGTGAACTGGACTCAACACCCCCTATTCACCGCACAAGAATATATGTGACTAGTAAGAATCTTAAAACCTATGTATCGATATCTGTCTGGAAGTGAGTCAAGTGGGTGTAAAGCCGCATAAACACAGCCGTTAAAAGCAGATAAACCCCATTATAAAAATAAATTACTTTTAAAAACCCGTAAAACAAAGACAGTGAAACAGAGAGAAATTCTTCCAAAATTCGGTCTGGGGCTGGGATGCAACCTGGATTGACCATATCTAGACATACAGCTGGATAAGACATAAGGGTGGACAGTCTTGGGGCTGAGAGTTTGGGTGAGGTTGGGTGAGCAAACGCAGAACCTTTAAAGTAATACTGCGTGGTACGCATCCCATGGGTCCCAAATCTCCAGGTTCAAGGGCATCTTCCTACATCGAAAACATACATGAGTAACCCAGAAGATGGTACACCGTGTGATTTTGAAAGGTTTCTAAAACACACCTCATTTCTCATCTCCTTGTGCTCGGGTTCGCCATTCCAGGTACTTTACTAGCAATCTCCCTACTTGGAGAATCAGCACCTTTAACCTCCTGTTCCCTACAGGTTGCAATTTGTCCTGAGGATGAACGGGAAGAGGGCCAACCAATGAGAGACTAGATCTAGGTGTTGGGACAGGCACAGGTCACTCTATTTTCCCATCAGGAAGAAGAATTAACCACAGGCTCAGCCTGCCGCCCAGAAGCAGAATAGGGCCTGAGGCAATCCCACGCTCTTAGGGCCAGCTCCCAAAAAAGCGAGTTGAAAAATGGAGCCCAGGGACACTGCCATTCACAAACCCGCAGAGTTATAAATGATAACTCTCGTCCACAATATATTGAGGGAAGGCAACGAAGAGGATTTGAAAGCAAGGCAGAATTGCAGGAAACAGGTTTCGGGAGGTAGATTCGAATCGCCTTTAAAGCACATGAAAAGTCGCAAAACGTCGACAATGATGCCCTTGGCCAAAAAGGGCGTATGCGTTTTTTCCTGAATATATTCAGGAAAAAACGCATACGCCCTTTTTGGCCAACCAAGCAACCTGGAAAGGCAAATCAGCGCTACAAAGTAGTCTCGCTTCCCATCGGTCAAAAGGGCCATGCTGCAAAAAGTGTCAAAACCAGAAATGCAGGACAGGCCATGGAGAAATGGCAGCCTTGCTACGCTGATGGGCGGGATGTAAATTGCCAACAGCCACTCTGGAGAAGTGTACGGTGTGTCCTGAAACATCGAGAAAACACAGCTTAGGGAGCATAGGGCACGTCCACTCATGGGCGTATAAATTGGGAAAACTAAAAATCAGCAAGACACAGGCACCCCAAAGTTTAGGGCTGCTCTGTTGACAAGAACCTCCACTTCATGACACCTTAAATATCCCAGGAAAGAGAAAAATGGATAAAGAAGTTGTGGTCCTTATGTACAATGGAATATCACTCAGACATGAAATCAATGTCATAAGGCTAGGAGAAGCAAGATGATTGGATTTAGGTACGACGATTCTAAGTGAAATAAGTCACACAGAAAAAGACACTTATCATAAGCTATCACTTATAGAGGGAATGTAAAAACCGCTACACTTGAACTGAATTACAAAACAGAACAGAGTCACACGTTTAGAAAACACACTATGGCTGCTTAACGGGAAAGGTGAGGTGAGGTGATGCATAAAACAAGGGTTTCAAATTCGCTCAGATACCGTTCCATACACCCAATATGTAATAGACAAGACCTACTCCTTGCTCAGTGAACTGGACTCAACACCCCCTATTCACCGCACAAGAATATATGTGACTAGTAAGAATCTTAAAACCTATGTATTGATATCTGTCTGGAAGTGAGTCAAGTGGGTGTAAAGCCGCATAAACACAGCCGTTAAAAGCAGATAAACCCCATTATAAAAATAAATTACTTTTAAAAACCCGTAAAACAAAGACAGTGAAAGAGAGAGAAATTCTTACAAAATTCGTTCAGGGGCTGTGATGCAACCTGGATTGACCATGTCTAGACCCACAGCTGGATGAGACATAAGGGTGGACACACTTGGGGCTGAGAGGTTGGGTGAGGTTGGGAGAGCAAACACAGACCCTTTAAAGTAACACTGCCTGGTACCCATCCCATGGGTCCGAAATCTCCAGGTTCAAGGGCATATTCATACATCGAAAACATGCATGAGAAACCCAGAAGATGGTACACAGTGTGATTTTGAAAGGTTTCTAAAACGCACCTCATTTCTCATTTCCTTGTGTTCGGGTTCGCCATTCCAGCTACTTTACTAGAAATCTCCCTACTTGGAGAATCAGCACCTTTAACCTCCTGTTCCGTACAGTTTGCAATTTGTCCTGAGGATGAAAGGGAAGAGGGGCAACCAATGAGAGACTAGATCTAGGTGTTGGGACAGGCACAGGTCACTCTATTTTCCCATCAGGAAGAAGAATTAACCACAGGCTCAGCCTGCCCCCCGGAACCTGAATAGGGTCTGAGGCAATCCCGTGCTTTTGCGGACAGCTCCCAAAAAAGACAGTTGAAAAATGGAGCTCAGGGGCACTGCCATTCACAAACCCGCAGAGGTATAAATGATAACTCTCTTCCACAAATATATTGAGGGAAGGCAACGAAGAGGATTTGGAAGCAAGGCAGAATTGCAGGAAACATGTTTCAGGAGGTAGATTCGAATCGCCTTTAAACATATGTAAAGTGGTAAAACTTCGACAATGATGCCCTTGGCCAAAAAGGGCGTATGCGTTTTTTCCTGAATATATTCAGGAAAAAACGCATACGCCCTTTTTGGCCAACCAAGCAACCTGGAAAGGCAAATCAGCGCTACAAAGAACTCTCGCTTCCCATCGGTCAAAAGGGCCATGCTGCAAAAAGTGTCAAAACCAGAAATGCAGGACAGGCCATGGAGAAATGGCAGCCTTGCTACGCTGATGGGTGGGATGTAAATTGCCAACAGCCACTCTGGAGAAGAGTACGGTGTGTCCTGAAACATCGAAAAAACACAGCTTAGGGAGCATAGGGCACGTCCACTCATGGGCGTATAAATTGGGAAAACTAAAAATCAGCAAGACACAGGCACCCCAAAGTTTAGGGCTGCTCTGTTGACAAGAACCTCCACTTCATGACACCTTAAATATCCCAGGAAAGAGAAAAATGGATAAAGAAGTTGTGGTCCTTATGTACAATGGAATATCACTCAGACATGAAATCAATGTCATAAGGCTAGGAGAAGCAAGATGATTGGATTTAGGTACGACGATTCTAAGTGAAATAAGTCACACAGAAAAAGACACTTATCATAAGCTATCACTTATAGAGGGAATGTAAAAACCGCTACACTTGAACTGAATTACAAAACAGAACAGAGTCACACGTTTAGAAAACACACTATGGCTGCTTAACGGGAAAGGTGAGGTGAGGTGATGCATAAAACAAGGGTTTCAAATTCGCTCAGATACCGTTCCATACACCCAATATGTAATAGACAAGACCTACTCCTTGCTCAGTGAACTGGACTCAACACCCCCTATTCACCGCACAAGAATATATGTGACTAGTAAGAATCTTAAAACCTATGTATCGATATCTGTCTGGAAGTGAGTCAAGTGGGTGTAAAGCCGCATAAACACAGCCGTTAAAAGCAGATAAACCCCATTATAAAAATAAATTACTTTTAAAAACCCGTAAAACAAAGACAGTGAAACAGAGAGGAATTCTTCCAAAATTCGGTCTGGGGCTGGGATGCAACCTGGATTGACCATATCTAGACATACAGCTGGATGAGACATAAGGGTGGACACTCTTGGGGCTGAGAGTTTGGGTGAGGTTGGGTGAGCAAACGCAGAACCTTTAAAGTAATACTGCGTGGTACGCATCCCATGGGTCCCAAATCTCCAGGTTCAAGGGCATCTTCCTACATCGAAAACATACATGAGTAACCCAGAAGATGTTACACCGTGTGATTTTGAAAGGTTTCTAAAACGCACCTCATTTCTCATCTCCTTGTGCTCGAGTTCGCCATTCCAGGTACTTTACTAGCAATCTCCCTACTTGGAGAATCAGCACCTTTAACCTCCTGTTCCCTACAGGTTGCAATTTGTCCTGAGGATGAACGGGAAGAGGGCCAACCAATGAGAGACTAGATCTAGGTGTTGGGACAGGCACAGGTCACTCTATTTTCCCATCAGGAAGAAGAATTAACCACAGGCTCAGGCTGCCGCCCAGAAGCAGAATAGGGCCTGAGGCAATCCCACGCTCTTAGGGCCAGCTCCCAAAAAAGCGAGTTGAAAAATGGAGCCCAGGGACACTGCCATTCACAAACCCTCAGAGTTATAAATGATAACTCTCGTCCACAAATATATTGAGGGAAGGCAACGAAGAGGATTTGAAAGCAAGGCAGAATTGCAGGAAACAGGTTTCGGGAGGTAGATTCGAATCGCCTTTAAAGCACATGAAAAGTCGCAAAACGTCGACAATGATGCCCTTGGCCAAAAAGGGCGTATGCGTTTTTTCCTGAATATATTCAGGAAAAAACGCATACGCCCTTTTTGGCCAACCAAGCAACCTGGAAAGGCAAATCAGCGCTACAAAGTAGTCTCGCTTCCCATCGGTCAAAAGGGCCATGCTGCAAAAAGTGTCAAAACCAGAAATGCAGGACAGGCCATGGAGAAATGGCAGCCTTGCTATGCTGATGGGCGGGATGTAAATTGCCAACAGCCACTCTGGAGAAGAGTACGGTGTGTCCTGAAACATCGAGAAAACACAGCTTAGGGAGCATAGGGCACGTCCACTCATGGGCGTATAAATTGGGAAAACTAAAAATCAGCAAGACACAGGCACCCCAAAGTTTAGGGCTGCTCTGTTGACAAGAACCTCCACTTCATGACACCTTAAATATCCCAGGAAAGAGAAAAATGGATAAAGAAGTTGTGGTCCTTATGTACAATGGAATATCACTCAGACATGAAATCAATGTCATAAGGATAGAAAAAGCAAGATGAGTGGACTTAGGTACAATGATTCTAAGTGAAATAAGTCACACAGAAAAAGACACTTATCATAAGGTATCACTTATAGAGGGAATGTAAAAACCGCTACACTTGAACTGAATTACAAAACAGAACAGAGTCACACGTTTAGAAAACACACTATGGCTGCTTAACGGGAAAGGTGAGGTGGGGTGATGCATAAAACAAGGGTTTCAAATTGGCTCAGATACCGTTCCATACACCCAATATGTAATAGATAAGACCTACTCCTTGCTCATTGAACTGGACTCAACACCCCCTATTCACCGCACAAGAATATATGTGACTAGTAAGAATCTTAAAACCTATGTATTGATATCTGTCTGGAAGAGAGTCAAGTGGGTGTAAAGCCGCATAAACACAGCCGTGAAAAGCAGCTAAACCCCATTATAAAAATAAATTACTTTTAAAAACCCGTAAAACAAAGACAGTGAAAGAGAGAGAAATTCTTACAAAATTCGTTCAGGGGCTGTGATGCAACCTGGATTGACCATATCTAGACGCACAGCTGGATGAGACATAAGGGTGGACACACTTGGGGCTGAGAGGTTGGGTGAGGTTGGGTGAGCAAACACAGACCCTTTAAAGTAATACTGCCTGGTACACTTCCCATGGGTCCCAAATCTCCAGGTTGAAGGGCATATTCCTATATCGAAAACATGCATGAGAAACCCAGAAGGTGGTACACTGTGTGATTTTGAAAGGTTTCTAAAACGCACCTCATTTCTCATTTATTTGTGTTCGGGTTCGCCATTCCAGCTACTTTACTAGAAATCTCAGTACTTGGAGAATCAGCACCTTTAACCTCCTGTTCCGTACAGGTTGCAATTTGTCCTGAGGATGAAAGGGAAGAGGGGCAACCAATGAGAGACTAGATCTAGGTGTTGGGACAGGCACAGGTCACTCTATTTTCCCATCAGGAAGAAGAATTAACCACAGGCTCAGCCTGCCCCCCGGAACCTGAATAGGGTCTGAGGCAATCCCGTGCTTTTGCGGACAGCTCCCAAAAAAGACAGTTGAAAAATGGAGCTCAGGGGCACTGCCATTCACAAACCCGCAGAGTTATAAATGATAACTCTCTTCCACAAATATATTGAGGGAAGGCAACGAAGAGGATTTGAAAGCAAGGCAGAATTGCAGGAAACATGTTTCAGGAGGTAGATTCGAATCGCCTTTAAACATATGTAAAGTGGTAAAACTTCCACAATGATGCCCTTGGCCAAAAAGGGCGTATGCGTTTTTTCCTGAATATATTCAGGAAAAAACGCATACGCCCTTTTTGGCCAACCAAGCAACCTGGAAAGGCAAATCAGCGCTACAAAGAACTCTCGCTTCCCATCGGTCAAAAGGGCCATGCTGCAAAAAGTGTCAAAACCAGAAATGCAGGACAGGCCATGGAGAAATGGCAGCCTTGCTATGCTGATGGGTGGGATGTAAATTGCCAACAGCCACTCTGGAGAAGTGTACTGTGTGTCCTGAAACATCGAAAAAACACAGCTTAGGGAGCATAGGGCACGTCCACTCATGGGCGTATAAATTGGGAAAACTAAAAATCAGCAAGACACAGGCACCCCAAAGTTTAGGGCTGCTCTGTTGACAAGAACCTCCACTTCATGACACCTTAAATATCCCAGGAAAGAGAAAAATGGATAAAGAAGTTGTGGTCCTTATGTACAATGGAATATCACTCAGACATGAAATCAATGTCATAAGGCTAGGAGAAGCAAGATGATGGGATTTAGGTACGACGATTCTAAGTGAAATAAGTCACACAGAAAAAGACACTTATCATAAGCTATCACTTATAGAGGGAATGTAAAAACCGCTACACTTGAACTGAATTACAGAACAGAACAGAATCACACGTTTAGAAAACACACTATGGCTGCTTAACGGGAAAGGTGAGGTGAGGTGATGCATAAAACAAGGGTTTCAAATTCGCTCAGATACCGTTCCATACACCCAATATGTAATAGACAAGACCTACTCCTTGCTCAGTGAACTGGACTCAACACCCCCTATTCACCGCACAAGAATATATGTGACTAGTAAGAATCTTAAAACCTATGTATCGATATCTGTCTGGAAGTGAGTCAAGTGGGTGTAAAGCCGCATAAACACAGCCGTTAAAAGCAGATAAACCCCATTATAAAAATAAATTACTTTTAAAAACCCGTAAAACAAAGACAGTGAAACAGAGAGAAATTCTTCCAAAATTCGGTCTGGGGCTGGGATGCAACCTGGATTGACCATATCTAGACATACAGCTGGATAAGACATAAGGGTGGACAGTCTTGGGGCTGAGAGTTTGGGTGAGGTTGGGTGAGCAAACGCAGAACCTTTAAAGTAATACTGCGTGGTACGCATCCCATGGGTCCCAAATCTCCAGGTTCAAGGGCATCTTCCTACATCGAAAACATACATGAGTAACCCAGAAGATGGTACACCGTGTGATTTTGAAAGGTTTCTAAAACACACCTCATTTCTCATCTCCTTGTGCTCGGGTTCGCCATTCCAGGTACTTTACTAGCAATCTCCCTACTTGGAGAATCAGCACCTTTAACCTCCTGTTCCCTACAGGTTGCAATTTGTCCTGAGGATGAACGGGAAGAGGGCCAACCAATGAGAGACTAGATCTAGGTGTTGGGACAGGCACAGGTCACTCTATTTTCCCATCAGGAAGAAGAATTAACCACAGGCTCAGCCTGCCGCCCAGAAGCAGAATAGGGCCTGAGGCAATCCCACGCTCTTAGGGCCAGCTCCCAAAAAAGCGAGTTGAAAAATGGAGCCCAGGGACACTGCCATTCACAAACCCGCAGAGTTATAAATGATAACTCTCGTCCACAATATATTGAGGGAAGGCAACGAAGAGGATTTGAAAGCAAGGCAGAATTGCAGGAAACAGGTTTCGGGAGGTAGATTCGAATCGCCTTTAAAGCACATGAAAAGTCGCAAAACGTCGACAATGATGCCCTTGGCCAAAAAGGGCGTATGCGTTTTTTCCTGAATATATTCAGGAAAAAACGCATACGCCCTTTTTGGCCAACCAAGCAACCTGGAAAGGCAAATCAGCGCTACAAAGTAGTCTCGCTTCCCATCGGTCAAAAGGGCCATGCTGCAAAAAGTGTCAAAACCAGAAATGCAGGACAGGCCATGGAGAAATGGCAGCCTTGCTACGCTGATGGGCGGGATGTAAATTGCCAACAGCCACTCTGGAGAAGTGTACGGTGTGTCCTGAAACATCGAGAAAACACAGCTTAGGGAGCATAGGGCACGTCCACTCATGGGCGTATAAATTGGGAAAACTAAAAATCAGCAAGACACAGGCACCCCAAAGTTTAGGGCTGCTCTGTTGACAAGAACCTCCACTTCATGACACCTTAAATATCCCAGGAAAGAGAAAAATGGATAAAGAAGTTGTGGTCCTTATGTACAATGGAATATCACTCAGACATGAAATCAATGTCATAAGGCTAGGAGAAGCAAGATGATTGGATTTAGGTACGACGATTCTAAGTGAAATAAGTCACACAGAAAAAGACACTTATCATAAGCTATCACTTATAGAGGGAATGTAAAAACCGCTACACTTGAACTGAATTACAAAACAGAACAGAGTCACACGTTTAGAAAACACACTATGGCTGCTTAACGGGAAAGGTGAGGTGAGGTGATGCATAAAACAAGGGTTTCAAATTCGCTCAGATACCGTTCCATACACCCAATATGTAATAGACAAGACCTACTCCTTGCTCAGTGAACTGGACTCAACACCCCCTATTCACCGCACAAGAATATATGTGACTAGTAAGAATCTTAAAACCTATGTATTGATATCTGTCTGGAAGTGAGTCAAGTGGGTGTAAAGCCGCATAAACACAGCCGTTAAAAGCAGATAAACCCCATTATAAAAATAAATTACTTTTAAAAACCCGTAAAACAAAGACAGTGAAAGAGAGAGAAATTCTTACAAAATTCGTTCAGGGGCTGTGATGCAACCTGGATTGACCATGTCTAGACCCACAGCTGGATGAGACATAAGGGTGGACACACTTGGGGCTGAGAGGTTGGGTGAGGTTGGGAGAGCAAACACAGACCCTTTAAAGTAACACTGCCTGGTACCCATCCCATGGGTCCGAAATCTCCAGGTTCAAGGGCATATTCATACATCGAAAACATGCATGAGAAACCCAGAAGATGGTACACAGTGTGATTTTGAAAGGTTTCTAAAACGCACCTCATTTCTCATTTCCTTGTGTTCGGGTTCGCCATTCCAGCTACTTTACTAGAAATCTCCCTACTTGGAGAATCAGCACCTTTAACCTCCTGTTCCGTACAGTTTGCAATTTGTCCTGAGGATGAAAGGGAAGAGGGGCAACCAATGAGAGACTAGATCTAGGTGTTGGGACAGGCACAGGTCACTCTATTTTCCCATCAGGAAGAAGAATTAACCACAGGCTCAGCCTGCCCCCCGGAACCTGAATAGGGTCTGAGGCAATCCCGTGCTTTTGCGGACAGCTCCCAAAAAAGACAGTTGAAAAATGGAGCTCAGGGGCACTGCCATTCACAAACCCGCAGAGGTATAAATGATAACTCTCTTCCACAAATATATTGAGGGAAGGCAACGAAGAGGATTTGGAAGCAAGGCAGAATTGCAGGAAACATGTTTCAGGAGGTAGATTCGAATCGCCTTTAAACATATGTAAAGTGGTAAAACTTCGACAATGATGCCCTTGGCCAAAAAGGGCGTATGCGTTTTTTCCTGAATATATTCAGGAAAAAACGCATACGCCCTTTTTGGCCAACCAAGCAACCTGGAAAGGCAAATCAGCGCTACAAAGAACTCTCGCTTCCCATCGGTCAAAAGGGCCATGCTGCAAAAAGTGTCAAAACCAGAAATGCAGGACAGGCCATGGAGAAATGGCAGCCTTGCTACGCTGATGGGTGGGATGTAAATTGCCAACAGCCACTCTGGAGAAGAGTACGGTGTGTCCTGAAACATCGAAAAAACACAGCTTAGGGAGCATAGGGCACGTCCACTCATGGGCGTATAAATTGGGAAAACTAAAAATCAGCAAGACACAGGCACCCCAAAGTTTAGGGCTGCTCTGTTGACAAGAACCTCCACTTCATGACACCTTAAATATCCCAGGAAAGAGAAAAATGGATAAAGAAGTTGTGGTCCTTATGTACAATGGAATATCACTCAGACATGAAATCAATGTCATAAGGCTAGGAGAAGCAAGATGATTGGATTTAGGTACGACGATTCTAAGTGAAATAAGTCACACAGAAAAAGACACTTATCATAAGCTATCACTTATAGAGGGAATGTAAAAACCGCTACACTTGAACTGAATTACAAAACAGAACAGAGTCACACGTTTAGAAAACACACTATGGCTGCTTAACGGGAAAGGTGAGGTGAGGTGATGCATAAAACAAGGGTTTCAAATTCGCTCAGATACCGTTCCATACACCCAATATGTAATAGACAAGACCTACTCCTTGCTCAGTGAACTGGACTCAACACCCCCTATTCACCGCACAAGAATATATGTGACTAGTAAGAATCTTAAAACCTATGTATCGATATCTGTCTGGAAGTGAGTCAAGTGGGTGTAAAGCCGCATAAACACAGCCGTTAAAAGCAGATAAACCCCATTATAAAAATAAATTACTTTTAAAAACCCGTAAAACAAAGACAGTGAAACAGAGAGGAATTCTTCCAAAATTCGGTCTGGGGCTGGGATGCAACCTGGATTGACCATATCTAGACATACAGCTGGATGAGACATAAGGGTGGACACTCTTGGGCTGAGAGTTTGGGTGAGGTTGGGTGAGCAAACGCAGAACCTTTAAAGTAATACTGCGTGGTACGCATCCCATGGGTCCCAAATCTCCAGGTTCAAGGGCATCTTCCTACATCGAAAACATACATGAGTAACCCAGAAGATGTTACACCGTGTGATTTTGAAAGGTTTCTAAAACGCACCTCATTTCTCATCTCCTTGTGCTCGAGTTCGCCATTCCAGGTACTTTACTAGCAATCTCCCTACTTGGAGAATCAGCACCTTTAACCTCCTGTTCCCTACAGGTTGCAATTTGTCCTGAGGATGAACGGGAAGAGGGCCAACCAATGAGAGACTAGATCTAGGTGTTGGGACAGGCACAGGTCACTCTATTTTCCCATCAGGAAGAAGAATTAACCACAGGCTCAGGCTGCCGCCCAGAAGCAGAATAGGGCCTGAGGCAATCCCACGCTCTTAGGGCCAGCTCCCAAAAAAGCGAGTTGAAAAATGGAGCCCAGGGACACTGCCATTCACAAACCCTCAGAGTTATAAATGATAACTCTCGTCCACAAATATATTGAGGGAAGGCAACGAAGAGGATTTGAAAGCAAGGCAGAATTGCAGGAAACAGGTTTCGGGAGGTAGATTCGAATCGCCTTTAAAGCACATGAAAAGTCGCAAAACGTCGACAATGATGCCCTTGGCCAAAAAGGGCGTATGCGTTTTTTCCTGAATATATTCAGGAAAAAACGCATACGCCCTTTTTGGCCAACCAAGCAACCTGGAAAGGCAAATCAGCGCTACAAAGTAGTCTCGCTTCCCATCGGTCAAAAGGGCCATGCTGCAAAAAGTGTCAAAACCAGAAATGCAGGACAGGCCATGGAGAAATGGCAGCCTTGCTATGCTGATGGGCGGGATGTAAATTGCCAACAGCCACTCTGGAGAAGAGTACGGTGTGTCCTGAAACATCGAGAAAACACAGCTTAGGGAGCATAGGGCACGTCCACTCATGGGCGTATAAATTGGGAAAACTAAAAATCAGCAAGACACAGGCACCCCAAAGTTTAGGGCTGCTCTGTTGACAAGAACCTCCACTTCATGACACCTTAAATATCCCAGGAAAGAGAAAAATGGATAAAGAAGTTGTGGTCCTTATGTACAATGGAATATCACTCAGACATGAAATCAATGTCATAAGGATAGAAAAAGCAAGATGAGTGGACTTAGGTACAATGATTCTAAGTGAAATAAGTCACACAGAAAAAGACACTTATCATAAGGTATCACTTATAGAGGGAATGTAAAAACCGCTACACTTGAACTGAATTACAAAACAGAACAGAGTCACACGTTTAGAAAACACACTATGGCTGCTTAACGGGAAAGGTGAGGTGGGGTGATGCATAAAACAAGGGTTTCAAATTGGCTCAGATACCGTTCCATACACCCAATATGTAATAGATAAGACCTACTCCTTGCTCATTGAACTGGACTCAACACCCCCTATTCACCGCACAAGAATATATGTGACTAGTAAGAATCTTAAAACCTATGTATTGATATCTGTCTGGAAGAGAGTCAAGTGGGTGTAAAGCCGCATAAACACAGCCGTGAAAAGCAGCTAAACCCCATTATAAAAATAAATTACTTTTAAAAACCCGTAAAACAAAGACAGTGAAAGAGAGAGAAATTCTTACAAAATTCGTTCAGGGGCTGTGATGCAACCTGGATTGACCATATCTAGACGCACAGCTGGATGAGACATAAGGGTGGACACACTTGGGGCTGAGAGGTTGGGTGAGGTTGGGTGAGCAAACACAGACCCTTTAAAGTAATACTGCCTGGTACACTTCCCATGGGTCCCAAATCTCCAGGTTGAAGGGCATATTCCTATATCGAAAACATGCATGAGAAACCCAGAAGGTGGTACACTGTGTGATTTTGAAAGGTTTCTAAAACGCACCTCATTTCTCATTTATTTGTGTTCGGGTTCGCCATTCCAGCTACTTTACTAGAAATCTCAGTACTTGGAGAATCAGCACCTTTAACCTCCTGTTCCGTACAGGTTGCAATTTGTCCTGAGGATGAAAGGGAAGAGGGGCAACCAATGAGAGACTAGATCTAGGTGTTGGGACAGGCACAGGTCACTCTATTTTCCCATCAGGAAGAAGAATTAACCACAGGCTCAGCCTGCCCCCCGGAACCTGAATAGGGTCTGAGGCAATCCCGTGCTTTTGCGGACAGCTCCCAAAAAAGACAGTTGAAAAATGGAGCTCAGGGGCACTGCCATTCACAAACCCGCAGAGTTATAAATGATAACTCTCTTCCACAAATATATTGAGGGAAGGCAACGAAGAGGATTTGAAAGCAAGGCAGAATTGCAGGAAACATGTTTCAGGAGGTAGATTCGAATCGCCTTTAAACATATGTAAAGTGGTAAAACTTCGACAATGATGCCCTTGGCCAAAAAGGGCGTATGCGTTTTTTCCTGAATATATTCAGGAAAAAACGCATACGCCCTTTTTGGCCAACCAAGCAACCTGGAAAGGCAAATCAGCGCTACAAAGAACTCTCGCTTCCCATCGGTCAAAAGGGCCATGCTGCAAAAAGTGTCAAAACCAGAAATGCAGGACAGGCCATGGAGAAATGGCAGCCTTGCTATGCTGATGGGTGGGATGTAAATTGCCAACAGCCACTCTGGAGAAGTGTACTGTGTGTCCTGAAACATCGAAAAAACACAGCTTAGGGAGCATAGGGCACGTCCACTCATGGGCGTATAAATTGGGAATACTAAAAATCAGCAAGACACAGGCACCCCAAAGTTTAGGGCTGCTCTGTTGACAAGAACCTCCACTTCATGACACCTTAAATATCCCAGGAAAGAGAAAAATGGATAAAGAAGTTGTGGTCCTTATGTACAATGGAATATCACTCAGACATGAAATCAATGTCATAAGGCTAGGAGAAGCAAGATGATTGGATTTAGGTACGACGATTCTAAGTGAAATAAGTCACACAGAAAAAGACACTTATCATAAGCTATCACTTATAGAGGGAATGTAAAAACCGCTACACTTGAACTGAATTACAAAACAGAACAGAGTCACACGTTTAGAAAACACACTATGGCTGCTTAACGGGAAAGGTGAGGTGAGGTGATGCATAAAACAAGGGTTTCAAATTCGCTCAGATACCGTTCCATACACCCAATATGTAATAGACAAGACCTACTCCTTGCTCAGTGAACTGGACTCAACACCCCCTATTCACCGCACAAGAATATATGTGACTAGTAAGAATCTTAAAACCTATGTATCGATATCTGTCTGGAAGTGAGTCAAGTGGGTGTAAAGCCGCATAAACACAGCCGTTAAAAGCAGATAAACCCCATTATAAAAATAAATTACTTTTAAAAACCCGTAAAACAAAGACAGTGAAACAGAGAGAAATTCTTCCAAAATTCGGTCTGGGGCTGGGATGCAACCTGGATTGACCATATCTAGACATACAGCTGGATAAGACATAAGGGTGGACAGTCTTGGGGCTGAGAGTTTGGGTGAGGTTGGGTGAGCAAACGCAGAACCTTTAAAGTCATACTGCGTGGTACGCATCCCATGGGTCCCAAATCTCCAGGTTCAAGGGCATCTTCCTACATCGAAAACATACATGAGTAACCCAGAAGATGGTACACCGTGTGATTTTGAAAGGTTTCTAAAACACACCTCATTTCTCATCTCCTTGTGCTCGGGTTCGCCATTCCAGGTACTTTACTAGCAATCTCCCTACTTGGAGAATCAGCACCTTTAACCTCCTGTTCCCTACAGGTTGCAATTTATCCTGAGGATGAACGGGAAGAGGGCCAACCAATGAGAGACTAGATCTAGGTGTTGGGACAGGCACAGGTCACTCTATTTTCCCATCAGGAAGAAGAATTAACCACAGGCTCAGCCTGCCGCCCAGAAGCAGAATAGGGCCTGAGGCAATCCCACGCTCTTAGGGCCAGCTCCCAAAAAAGCGAGTTGAAAAATGGAGCCCAGGGACACTGCCATTCACAAACCCGCAGAGTTATAAATGATAACTCTCGTCCACAAATATATTGAGGGAAGGCAACGAAGAGGATTTGAAAGCAAGGCAGAATTGCAGGAAACAGGTTTCGGGAGGTAGATTCGAATCGCCTTTAAAGCACATGAAAAGTCGCAAAACGTCGACAATGATGCCCTTGGCCAAAAAGGGCGTATGCGTTTTTTCCTGAATATATTCAGGAAAAAACGCATACGCCCTTTTTGGCCAACCAAGCAACCTGGAAAGGCAAATCAGCGCTACAAAGTAGTCTCGCTTCCCATCGGTCAAAAGGGCCATGCTGCAAAAAGTGTCAAAACCAGAAATGCAGGACAGGCCATGGAGAAATGGCAGCCTTGCTACGCTGATGGGCGGGATGTAAATTGCCAACAGCCACTCTGGAGAAGTGTACGGTGTGTCCTGAAACATCGAGAAAACACAGCTTAGGGAGCATAGGGCACGTCCACTCATGGGCGTATAAATTGGGAAAACTAAAAATCAGCAAGACACAGGCACCCCAAAGTTTAGGGCTGCTCTGTTGACAAGAACCTCCACTTCATGACACCTTAAATATCCCAGGAAAGAGAAAAATGGATAAAGAAGTTGTGGTCCTTATGTACAATGGAATATCACTCAGACATGAAATCAATGTCATAAGGCTAGGAGAAGCAAGATGATTGGATTTAGGTACGACGATTCTAAGTGAAATAAGTCACACAGAAAAAGACACTTATCATAAGCTATCACTTATAGAGGGAATGTAAAAACCGCTACACTTGAACTGAATTACAAAACAGAACAGAGTCACACGTTTAGAAAACACACTATGGCTGCTTAACGGGAAAGGTGAGGTGAGGTGATGCATAAAACAAGGGTTTCAAATTCGCTCAGATACCGTTCCATACACCCAATATGTAATAGACAAGACCTACTCCTTGCTCAGTGAACTGGACTCAACACCCCCTATTCACCGCACAAGAATATATGTGACTAGTAAGAATCTTAACACCTATGTATCGATATCTGTCTGGAAGTGAGTCAAGTGGGTGTAAAGCCGCATAAACACAGCCGTTAAAAGCAGATAAACCCCATTATAAAAATAAATTACTTTTAAAAACCCGTAAAACAAAGACAGTGAAACAGAGAGAAATTCTTCCAAAATTCGGTCTGGGGCTGGGATGCAACCTGGATTGACCATATCTAGACATACAGCTGGATAAGACATAAGGGTGGACAGTCTTGGGGCTGAGAGTTTGGGTGAGGTTGGGTGAGCAAACGCAGAACCTTTAAAGTCATACTGCGTGGTACGCATCCCATGGGTCCCAAATCTCCAGGTTCAAGGGCATCTTCCTACATCGAAAACATACATGAGTAACCCAGAAGATGGTACACCGTGTGATTTTGAAAGGTTTCTAAAACACACCTCATTTCTCATCTCCTTGTGCTCGGGTTCGCCATTCCAGGTACTTTACTAGCAATCTCCCTACTTGGAGAATCAGCACCTTTAACCTCCTGTTCCCTACAGGTTGCAATTTGTCCTGAGGATGAACGGGAAGAGGGCCAACCAATGAGAGACTAGATCTAGGTGTTGGGACAGGCACAGGTCACTCTATTTTCCCATCAGGAAGAAGAATTAACCACAGGCTCAGCCTGCCGCCCAGAAGCAGAATAGGGCCTGAGGCAATCCCACGCTCTTAGGGCCAGCTCCCAAAAAAGCGAGTTGAAAAATGGAGCCCAGGGACACTGCCATTCACAAACCCGCAGAGTTATAAATGATAACTCTCGTCCACAAATATATTGAGGGAAGGCAACGAAGAGGATTTGAAAGCAAGGCAGAATTGCAGGAAACAGGTTTCGGGAGATAGATTCGAATCGCCTTTAAAGCACATGAAAAGTCGCAAAACGTCGACAATGATGCCCTTGGCCAAAAAGGGCGTATGCGTTTTTTCCTGAATATATTCAGGAAAAAACGCATACGCCCTTTTTGGCCAACCAAGCAACCTGGAAAGGCAAATCAGCGCTACAAAGTAGTCTCGCTTCCCATCGGTCAAAAGGGCCATGCTGCAAAAAGTGTCAAAACCAGAAATGCAGGACAGGCCATGGAGAAATGGCAGCCTTGCTACGCTGATGGGCGGGATGTAAATTGCCAACAGCCACTCTGGAGAAGTGTACGGTGTGTCCTGAAACATCGAGAAAACACAGCTTAGGGAGCATAGGGCACGTCCACTCATGGGCGTATAAATTGGGAAAACTAAAAATCAGCAAGACACAGGCACCCCAAAGTTTAGGGCTGCTCTGTTGACAAGAACCTCCACTTCATGACACCTTAAATATCCCAGGAAAGAGAAAAATGGATAAAGAAGTTGTGGTCCTTATGTACAATGGAATATCACTCAGACATGAAATCAATGTCATAAGGCTAGGAGAAGCAAGATGATTGGATTTAGGTACGACGATTCTAAGTGAAATAAGTCACACAGAAAAAGACACTTATCATAAGCTATCACTTATAGAGGGAATGTAAAAACCGCTACACTTGAACTGAATTACAAAACAGAACAGAGTCACACGTTTAGAAAACACACTATGGCTGCTTAACGGGAAAGGTGAGGTGAGGTGATGCATAAAACAAGGGTTTCAAATTCGCTCAGATACCGTTCCATACACCCAATATGTAATAGACAAGACCTACTCCTTGCTCAGTGAACTGGACTCAACACCCCCTATTCACCGCACAAGAATATATGTGACTAGTAAGAATCTTAAAACCTATGTATCGATATCTGTCTGGAAGTGAGTCAAGTGGGTGTAAAGCCGCATAAACACAGCCGTTAAAAGCAGATAAACCCCATTATAAAAATAAATTACTTTTAAAAACCCGTAAAACAAAGACAGTGAAAGAGAGAGAAATTCTTACAAAATTCGTTCAGGGGCTGTGATGCAACCTGGATTGACCATATCTAGACCCACAGCTGGATGAGACATAAGGGTGGACACACTTGGGGCTGAGAGGTTGGGTGAGGTTGGGTGAGCAAACACAGACCCTTTAAAGTAACACTGCCTGGTACCCATCCCATGGGTCCGAAATCTCCAGGTTCAAGGGCATATTCATACATCGAAAACATGCATGAGAAACCCAGAAGATGGTACACAGTGTGATTTTGAAAGGTTTCTAAAACGCACCTCATTTCTCATTTCCTTGTGTTCGGGTTCGCCATTCCAGCTACTTTACTATCAATCTCCCTACTTGGAGAATCAGCACCTTTAACCTCCTGTTCCGTACAGTTTGCAATTTGTCCTGAGGATGAAAGGGAAGAGGGGCAACCAATGAGAGACTAGATCTAGGTGTTGGGACAGGCACAGGTCACTCTATTTTCCCATCAGGAAGAAGAATTAACCACAGGCTCAGCCTGCCCCCCGGAACCTGAATAGGGTCTGAGGCAATCCCGTGCTTTTGCGGACAGCTCCGAAAAAAGACAGTTGAAAAATGGAGCTCAGGGGCACTGCCATTCACAAACCCGCAGAGGTATAAATGATAACTCTCTTCCACAAATATATTGAGGGAAGGCAACCAAGAGGATTTGGAAGCAAGGCAGAATTGCAGGAAACATGTTTCAGGAGGTAGATTCGAATCGCCTTTAAACATATGTAAAGTGGTAAAACTTCGACAATGATGCCCTTGGCCAAAAAGGGCGTATGCGTTTTTTCCTGAATATATTCAGGAAAAAACGCATACGCCCTTTTTGGCCAACCAAGCAACCTGGAAAGGCAAATCAGCGCTACAAAGAACTCTCGCTTCCCATCGGTCAAAAGGGCCATGCTGCAAAAAGTGTCAAAACCAGAAATGCAGGACAGGCCATGGAGAAATGGCAGCCTTGCTACGCTGATGGGTGGGATGTAAATTGCCAACAGCCACTCTGGAGAAGAGTACGGTGTGTCCTGAAACATCGAAAAAACACAGCTTAGGGAGCATAGGGCACGTCCACTCATGGGCGTATAAATTGGGAAAACTAAAAATCAGCAAGACACAGGCACCCCAAAGTTTAGGGCTGCTCTGTTGACAAGAACCTCCACTTCATGACACCTTAAATATCCCAGGAAAGAGAAAAATGGATAAAGAAGTTGTGGTCCTTATGTACAATGGAATATCACTCAGACATGAAATCAATGTCATAAGGCTAGGAGAAGCAAGATGATTGGATTTAGGTACGACGATTCTAAGTGAAATAAGTCACACAGAAAAAGACACTTATCATAAGCTATCACTTATAGAGGGAATGTAAAAACCGCTACACTTGAACTGAATTACAAAACAGAACAGAGTCACACTTTTAGAAAACACACTATGGCTGCTTAACGGGAAAGGTGAGGTGAGGTGATGCATAAAACAAGGGTTTCAAATTCGCTCAGATACCGTTCCATACACCTAATATGTAATAGACAAGACCTACTCCTTGCTCAGTGAACTGGACTCAACACCCCCTATTCACCGCACAAGAATATATGTGACTAGTAAGAATCTTAAAACCTATGTATTGATATCTGTCTGGAAGTGAGTCAAGTGGGTGTAAAGCCGCATAAACACAGCCGTTAAAAGCAGATAAACCCCATTATAAAAATAAATTACTTTTAAAAACCCGTAAAACAAAGACAGTGAAACAGAGAGGAATTCTTCCAAAATTCGGTCTGGGGCTGGGATGCAACCTGGATTGACCATATCTAGACATACAGCTGGATGAGACATAAGGGTGGACACTCTTGGGGCTGAGAGTTTGGGTGAGGTTGGGTGAGCAAACGCAGAACCTTTAAAGTAATACTGCGTGGTACGCATCCCATGGGTCCCAAATCTCCAGGTTCAAGGGCATCTTCCTACATCGAAAACATACATGAGTAACCCAGAAGATGGTACACCGTGTGATTTTGAAAGGTTTCTAAAACGCACCTCATTTCTCATCTCCTTTTGCTCGAGTTCGCCATTCCAGGTACTTTACTAGCAATCTCCCTACTTGGAGAATCAGCACCTTTAACCTCCTGTTCCCTACAGGTTGCAATTTGTCCTGAGGATGAACGGGAAGAGGGCCAACCAATGAGAGACTAGATCTAGGTGTTGGGACAGGCACAGGTCACTCTATTTTCCCATCAGGAAGAAGAATTAACCACAGGCTCAGGCTGCCGCCCAGAAGCAGAATAGGGCCTGAGGCAATCCCACGCTCTTAGGGCCAGCTCCCAAAAAAGCGAGTTGAAAAATGGAGCCCAGGGACACTGCCATTCACAAACCCTCAGAGTTATAAATGATAACTCTCGTCCACAAATATATTGAGGGAAGGCAACGAAGAGGATTTGAAAGCAAGGCAGAATTGCAGGAAACAGGTTTCGGGAGGTAGATTCGAATCGCCTTTAAAGCACATGAAAAGTCGCAAAACGTCGACAATGATGCCCTTGGCCAAAAAGGGCGTATGCGTTTTTTCCTGAATATATTCAGGAAAAAACGCATACGCCCTTTTTGGCCAACCAAGCAACCTGGAAAGGCAAATCAGCGCTACAAAGTAGTCTCGCTTCCCATCGGTCAAAAGGGCCATGCTGCAAAAAGTGTCAAAACCAGAAATGCAGGACAGGCCATGGAGAAATGGCAGCCTTGCTATGCTGATGGGCGGGATGTAAATTGCCAACAGCCACTCTGGAGAAGAGTACGGTGTGTCCTGAAACATCGAGAAAACACAGCTTAGGGAGCATAGGGCACGTCCACTCATGGGCGTATAAATTGGGAAAACTAAAAATCAGCAAGACACAGGCACCCCAAAGTTTAGGGCTGCTCTGTTGACAAGAACCTCCACTTCATGACACCTTAAATATCCCAGGAAAGAGAAAAATGGATAAAGAAGTTGTGGTCCTTATGTACAATGGAATATCACTCAGACATGAAATCAATGTCATAAGGATAGAAAAAGCAAGATGAGTGGATTTAGGTACAATGATTCTAAGTGAAATAAGTCACACAGAAAAAGACACTTATCATAAGGTATCACTTATAGAGGGAATGTAAAAACCGCTACACTTGAACTGAATTACAAAACAGAACAGAGTCACACGTTTAGAAAACACACTATGGCTGCTTAACGGGAAAGGTGAGGTGGGGTGATGCATAAAACAAGGGTTTCAAATTGGCTCAGATACCGTTCCATACACCCAATATGTAATAGATAAGACCTACTCCTTGCTCATTGAACTGGACTCAACACCCCCTATTCACCGCACAAGAATATATGTGACTAGTAAGAATCTTAAAACCTATGTATTGATATCTGTCTGGAAGAGAGTCAAGTGGGTGTAAAGCCGCATAAACACAGCCGTGAAAAGCAGCTAAACCCCATTATAAAAATAAATTACTTTTAAAAACCCGTAAAACAAAGACAGTGAAAGAGAGAGAAATTCTTACAAAATTCGTTCAGGGGCTGTGATGCAACCTGGATTGACCATATCTAGACGCACAGCTGGATGAGACATAAGGGTGGACACACTTGGGGCTGAGAGGTTGGGTGAGGTTGGGTGAGCAAACACAGACCCTTTAAAGTAATACTGCCTGGTACACTTCCCATGGGTCCCAAATCTCCAGGTTGAAGGGCATATTCCTATATCGAAAACATGCATGAGAAACCCAGAAGGTGGTACACTGTGTGATTTTGAAAGGTTTCTAAAACTCACCTCATTTCTCATTTATTTGTGTTCGGGTTCGCCATTCCAGCTACTTTACTAGAAATCTCAGTACTTGGAGAATCAGCACCTTTAACCTCCTGTTCCGTACAGGTTGCAATTTGTCCTGAGGATGAAAGGGAAGAGGGGCAACCAATGAGAGACTAGATCTAGGTGTTGGGACAGGCACAGGTCACTCTATTTTCCCATCAGGAAGAAGAATTAACCACAGGCTCAGCCTGCCCCCCGGAACCTGAATAGGGTCTGAGGCAATCCCGTGCTTTTGCGGACAGCTCCCAAAAAAGACAGTTGAAAAATGGAGCTCAGGGGCACTGCCATTCACAAACCCGCAGAGTTATAAATGATAACTCTCTTCCACAAATATATTGAGGGAAGGCAACGAAGAGGATTTGAAAGCAAGGCAGAATTGCAGGAAACATGTTTCAGGAGGTAGATTCGAATCGCCTTTAAACATATGTAAAGTGGTAAAACTTCGACAATGATGCCCTTGGCCAAAAAGGGCGTATGCGTTTTTTCCTGAATATATTCAGGAAAAAACGCATACGCCCTTTTTGGCCAACCAAGCAACCTGGAAAGGCAAATCAGCGCTACAAAGAAGTCTCGCTTCCCATCGGTCAAAAGGGCCATGCTGCAAAAAGTGTCAAAACCAGAAATGCAGGACAGGCCATGGAGAAATGGCAGCCTTGCTATGCTGATGGGTGGGATGTAAATTGCCAACAGCCACTCTGGAGAAGTGTACTGTGTGTCCTGAAACATCGAAAAAACACAGCTTAGGGAGCATAGGGCACGTCCACTCATGGGCGTATAAATTGGGAAAACTAAAAATCAGCAAGACACAGGCACCCCAAAGTTTAGGGCTGCTCTGTTGACAAGAACCTCCACTTCATGACACCTTAAATATCCCAGGAAAGAGAAAAATGGATAAAGAAGTTGTGGTCCTTATGTACAATGGAATATCACTCAGACATGAAATCAATGTCATAAGGCTAGGAGAAGCAAGATGATTGGATTTAGGTACGACGATTCTAAGTGAAATAAGTCACACAGAAAAAGACACTTATCATAAGCTATCACTTATAGAGGGAATGTAAAAACCGCTACACTTGAACTGAATTACAAAACAGAACAGAGTCACACGTTTAGAAAACACACTATGGCTGCTTAACGGGAAAGGTGAGGTGAGGTGATGCATAAAACAAGGGTTTCAAATTCGCTCAGATACCGTTCCATACACCCAATATGTAATAGACAAGACCTACTCCTTGCTCAGTGAACTGGACTCAACACCCCCTATTCACCGCACAAGAATATATGTGACTAGTAAGAATCTTAAAACCTATGTATCGATATCTGTCTGGAAGTGAGTCAAGTGGGTGTAAAGCCGCATAAACACAGCCGTTAAAAGCAGATAAACCCCATTATAAAAATAAATTACTTTTAAAAACCCGTAAAACAAAGACAGTGAAACAGAGAGAAATTCTTCCAAAATTCGGTCTGGGGCTGGGATGCAACCTGGATTGACCATATCTAGACATACAGCTGGATAAGACATAAGGGTGGACAGTCTTGGGGCTGAGAGTTTGGGTGAGGTTGGGTGAGCAAACGCAGAACCTTTAAAGTAATACTGCGTGGTACGCATCCCATGGGTCCCAAATCTCCAGGTTCAAGGGCATCTTCCTACATCGAAAACATACATGAGTAACCCAGAAGATGGTACACCGTGTGATTTTGAAAGGTTTCTAAAACACACCTCATTTCTCATCTCCTTGTGCTCGGGTTCGCCATTCCAGGTACTTTACTAGCAATCTACCTACTTGGAGAATCAGCACCTTTAACCTCCTGTTCCCTACAGGTTGCAATTTGTCCTGAGGATGAACGGGAAGAGGGCCAACCAATGAGAGACTAGATCTAGGTGTTGGGACAGGCACAGGTCACTCTATTTTCCCATCAGGAAGAAGAATTAACCACAGGCTCAGCCTGCCGCCCAGAAGCAGAATAGGGCCTGAGGCAATCCCACGCTCTTAGGGCCAGCTCCCAAAAAAGCGAGTTGAAAAATGGAGCCCAGGGACACTGCCATTCACAAACCCGCAGAGTTATAAATGATAACTCTCGTCCACAAATATATTGAGGGAAGGCAACGAAGAGGATTTGAAAGCAAGGCAGAATTGCAGGAAACAGGTTTCGGGAGGTAGATTCGAATCACCTTTAAAGCACATGAAAAGTCGCAAAACGTCGACAATGATGCCCTTGGCCAAAAAGGGCGTATGCGTTTTTTCCTGAATATATTCAGGAAAAAACGCATACGCCCTTTTTGGCCAACCAAGCAACCTGGAAAGGCAAATCAGCGCTACAAAGTAGTCTCGCTTCCCATCGGTCAAAAGGGCCATGCTGCAAAAAGTGTCAAAACCAGAAATGCAGGACAGGCCATGGAGAAATGGCAGCCTTGCTACGCTGATGGGCGGGATGTAAATTGCCAACAGCCACTCTGGAGAAGTGTACGGTGTGTCCTGAAACATCGAGAAAACACAGCTTAGGGAGCATAGGGCACGTCCACTCATGGGCGTATAAATTGGGAAAACTAAAAATCAGCAAGACACAGGCACCCCAAAGTTTAGGGCTGCTCTGTTGACAAGAACCTCCACTTCATGACACCTTAAATATCCCAGGAAAGAGAAAAATGGATAAAGAAGTTGTGGTCCTTATGTACAATGGAATATCACTCAGACATGAAATCAATGTCATAAGGCTAGGAGAAGCAAGATGATTGGATTTAGGTACGACGATTCTAAGTGAAATAAGTCACACAGAAAAAGACACTTATCATAAGCTATCACTTATAGAGGGAATGTAAAAACCGCTACACTTGAACTGAATTACAAAACAGAACAGAGTCACACGTTTAGAAAACACACTATGGCTGCTTAACGGGAAAGGTGAGGTGAGGTGATGCATAAAACAAGGGTTTCAAATTCGCTCAGATACCGTTCCATACACCCAATATGTAATAGACAAGACCTACTCCTTGCTCAGTGAACTGGACTCAACACCCCCTATTCACCGCACAAGAATATATGTGACTAGTAAGAATCTTAAAACCTATGTATCGATATCTGTCTGGAAGTGAGTCAAGTGGGTGTAAAGCCGCATAAACACAGCCGTTAAAAGCAGATAAACCCCATTATAAAAATAAATTACTTTTAAAAACCCGTAAAACAAAGACAGTGAAACAGAGAGGAATTCTTCCAAAATTCGGTCTGGGGCTGGGATGCAACCTGGATTGACCATATCTAGACATACAGCTGGATAAGACATAAGGGTGGACAGTCTTGGGGCTGAGAGTTTGGGTGAGGTTGGGTGAGCAAACGCAGAACCTTTAAAGTAATACTGCGTGGTACGCATCCCATGGGTCCCAAATCTCCAGGTTCAAGGGCATCTTCCTACATCGAAAACATACATGAGTAACCCAGAAGATGGTACACCGTGTGATTTTGAAAGGTTTCTAAAACACACCTCATTTCTCATCTCCTTGTGCTCGGGTTCGCCATTCCAGGTACTTTACTAGCAATCTCCCTACTTGGAGAATCAGCACCTTTAACCTCCTGTTCCCTACAGGTTGCAATTTGTCCTGAGGATGAACGGGAAGAGGGCCAACCAATGAGAGACTAGATCTAGGTGTTGGGACAGGCACAGGTCACTCTATTTTCCCATCAGGAAGAAGAATTAACCACAGGCTCAGCCTGCCGCCCAGAAGCAGAATAGGGCCTGAGGCAATCCCACGCTCTTAGGGCCAGCTCCCAAAAAAGCGAGTTGAAAAATGGAGCCCAGGGACACTGCCATTCACAAACCCGCAGAGTTATAAATGATAACTCTCGTCCACAAATATATTGAGGGAAGGCAACGAAGAGGATTTGAAAGCAAGGCAGAATTGCAGGAAACAGGTTTCGGGAGGTAGATTCGAATCGCCTTTAAAGCACATGAAAAGTCGCAAAACGTCGACAATGATGCCCTTGGCCAAAAAGGGCGTATGCGTTTTTTCCTGAATATATTCAGGAAAAAACGCATACGCCCTTTTTGGCCAACCAAGCAACCTGGAAAGGCAAATCAGCGCTACAAAGTAGTCTCGCTTCCCATCGGTCAAAAGGGCCATGCTGCAAAAAGTGTCAAAACCAGAAATGCAGGACAGGCCATGGAGAAATGGCAGCCTTGCTACGCTGATGGGCGGGATGTAAATTGCCAACAGCCACTCTGGAGAAGTGTACGGTGTGTCCTGAAACATCGAGAAAACACAGCTTAGGGAGCATAGGGCACGTCCACTCATGGGCGTATAAATTGGGAAAACTAAAAATCAGCAAGACACAGGCACCCCAAAGTTTAGGGCTGCTCTGTTGACAAGAACCTCCACTTCATGACACCTTAAATATCCCAGGAAAGAGAAAAATGGATAAAGAAGTTGTGGTCCTTATGTACAATGGAATATCACTCAGACATGAAATCAATGTCATAAGGCTAGGAGAAGCAAGATGATTGGATTTTGGTACGACGATTCTAAGTGAAATAAGTCACACAGAAAAAGACACTTATCATAAGCTATCACTTATAGAGGGAATGTAAAAACCGCTACACTTGAACTGAATTACAAAACAGAACAGAGTCACACGTTTAGAAAACACACTATGGCTGCTTAACGGGAAAGGTGAGGTGAGGTGATGCATAAAACAAGGGTTTCAAATTCGCTCAGATACCGTTCCATACACCCAATATGTAATAGACAAGACCTACTCCTTGCTCAGTGAACTGGACTCAACACCCCCTATTCACCGCACAAGAATATATGTGACTAGTAAGAATCTTAAAACCTATGTATTGATATCTGTCTGGAAGTGAGTCAAGTGGGTGTAAAGCCGCATAAACACAGCCGTTAAAAGCAGATAAACCCCATTATAAAAATAAATTACTTTTAAAAACCCGTAAAACAAAGACAGTGAAAGAGAGAGAAATTCTTACAAAATTCGTTCAGGGGCTGTGATGCAACCTGGATTGACCATATCTAGACGCACAGCTGGATGAGACATAAGGGTGGACACACTTGGGGCTGAGAGGTTGGGTGAGGTTGGGTGAGCAAACACAGACCCTTTAAAGTAACACTGCCTGGTACCCATCCCATGGGTCCGAAATCTCCAGGTTCAAGGGCATATTCATACATCGAAAACATGCATGAGAAACCCAGAAGATGGTACACAGTGTGATTTTGAAAGGTTTCTAAAACGCACCTCATTTCTCATTTCCTTGTGTTCGGGTTCGCCATTCCAGCTACTTTACTAGAAATCTCCCTACTTGGAGAATCAGCACCTTTAACCTCCTGTTCCGTACAGTTTGCAATTTGTCCTGAGGATGAAAGGGAAGAGGGGCAACCAATGAGAGACTAGATCTAGGTGTTGGGACAGGCACAGGTCACTCTATTTTCCCATCAGGAAGAAGAATTAACCACAGGCTCAGCCTGCCCCCCGGAACCTGAATAGGGTCTGAGGCAATCCCGTGCTTTTGCGGACAGCTCCCAAAAAACACAGTTGAAAAATGGAGCTCAGGGGCACTGCCATTCACAAACCCGCAGAGTTATAAATGATAACTCTCTTCCACAAATATATTGAGGGAAGGCAACGAAGAGGATTTGGAAGCAAGGCAGAATTGCAGGAAACATGTTTCAGGAGGTAGATTCGAATCGCCTTTAAACATATGTAAAGTGGTAAAACTTCGACAATGATGCCCTTGGCCAAAAAGGGCGTATGCGTTTTTTCCTGAATATATTCAGGAAAAAACGCATACGCCCTTTTTGGCCAACCAAGCAACCTGGAAAGGCAAATCAGCGCTACAAAGAACTCTCGCTTCCCATCGGTCAAAAGGGCCATGCTGCAAAAAGTGTCAAAACCAGAAATGCAGGACAGGCCATGGAGAAATGGCAGCCTTGCTACGCTGATGGGTGGGATGTAAATTGCCAACAGCCACTCTGGAGAAGAGTACGGTGTGTCCTGAAACATCGAAAAAACACAGCTTAGGGAGCATAGGGCACGTCCACTCATGGGCGTATAAATTGGGAAAACTAAAAATCAGCAAGACACAGGCACCCCAAAGTTTAGGGCTGCTCTGTTGACAAGAACCTCCACTTCATGACACCTTAAATATCCCAGGAAAGAGAAAAATGGATAAAGAAGTTGTGGTCCTTATGTACAATGGAATATCACTCAGACATGAAATCAATGTCATAAGGCTAGGAGAAGCAAGATGATTGGATTTAGGTACGACGATTCTAAGTGAAATAAGTCACACAGAAAAAGACACTTATCATAAGCTATCACTTATAGAGGGAATGTAAAAACCGCTACACTTAAACTGAATTACAAAACAGAACAGAGTCACACTTTTAGAAAACACACTATGGCTGCTTAACGGGAAAGGTGAGGTGAGGTGATGCATAAAACAAGGGTTTCAAATTCGCTCAGATACCGTTCCATACACCCAATATGTAATAGACAAGACCTACTCCTTGCTCAGTGAACTGGACTCAACACCCCCTATTCACCGCACAAGAATATATGTGACTAGTAAGAATCTTAAAACCTATGTATTGATATCTGTCTGGTAGTGAGTCAAGTGGGTGTAAAGCCGCATAAACACAGCCGTTAAAAGCAGATAAACCCCATTATAAAAATAAATTACTTTTAAAAACCCGTAAAACAAAGACAGTGAAACAGAGAGGAATTCTTCCAAAATTCGGTCTGGGGCTGGGATGCAACCTGGATTGACCATATCTAGACATACAGCTGGATGAGACATAAGGGTGGACACTCTTGGGGCTGAGAGTTTGGGTGAGGTTGGGTGAGCAAACGCAGAACCTTTAAAGTAATACTGCGTGGTACGCATCCCATGGGTCCCAAATCTCCAGGTTCAAGGGCATCTTCCTACATCGAAAACATACATGAGTAACCCAGAAGATGGTACACCGTGTGATTTTGAAAGGTTTCTAAAACACACCTCATTTCTCATCTCCTTGTGCTCGGGTTCGCCATTCCAGGTACTTTACTAGCAATCTCCCTACTTGGAGAATCAGCACCTTTAACCTCCTGTTCCCTACAGGTTGCAATTTGTCCTGAGGATGAACGGGAAGAGGGCCAACCAATGAGAGACTAGATCTAGGTGTTGGGACAGGCACAGGTCACTCTATTTTCCCATCAGGAAGAAGAATTAACCACAGGCTCAGCCTGCCGCCCAGAAGCAGAATAGGGCCTGAGGCAATCCCACGCTCTTAGGGCCAGCTCCCAAAAAAGCGAGTTGAAAAATGGAGCCCAGGGACACTGCCATTCACAAACCCGCAGAGTTATAAATGATAACTCTCGTCCACAAATATATTGAGGGAAGGCAACGAAGAGGATTTGAAAGCAAGGCAGAATTGCAGGAAACAGGTTTCGGGAGGTAGATTCGAATCGCCTTTAAAGCACATGAAAAGTCGCAAAACGTCGACAATGATGCCCTTGGCCAAAAAGGGCGTATGCGTTTTTTCCTGAATATATTCAGGAAAAAACGCATACGCCCTTTTTGGCCAACCAAGCAACCTGGAAAGGCAAATCAGCGCTACAAAGTAGTCTCGCTTCCCATCGGTCAAAAGGGCCATGCTGCAAAAAGTGTCAAAACCAGAAATGCAGGACAGGCCATGGAGAAATGGCAGCCTTGCTACGCTGATGGGCGGGATGTAAATTGCCAACAGCCACTCTGGAGAAGTGTACGGTGTGTCCTGAAACATCGAGAAAACACAGCTTAGGGAGCATAGGGCACGTCCACTCATGGGCGTATAAATTGGGAAAACTAAAAATCAGCAAGACACAGGCACCCCAAAGTTTAGGGCTGCTCTGTTGACAAGAACCTCCACTTCATGACACCTTAAATATCCCAGGAAAGAGAAAAATGGATAAAGAAGTTGTGGTCCTTATGTACAATGGAATATCACTCAGACATGAAATCAATGTCATAAGGCTAGGAGAAGCAAGATGATTGGATTTTGGTACGACGATTCTAAGTGAAATAAGTCACACAGAAAAAGACACTTATCATAAGCTATCACTTATAGAGGGAATGTAAAAACCGCTACACTTGAACTGAATTACAAAACAGAACAGAGTCACACGTTTAGAAAACACACTATGGCTGCTTAACGGGAAAGGTGAGGTGAGGTGATGCATAAAACAAGGGTTTCAAATTCGCTCAGATACCGTTCCATACACCCAATATGTAATAGACAAGACCTACTCCTTGCTCAGTGAACTGGACTCAACACCCCCTATTCACCGCACAAGAATATATGTGACTAGTAAGAATCTTAAAACCTATGTATTGATATCTGTCTGGAAGTGAGTCAAGTGGGTGTAAAGCCGCATAAACACAGCCGTTAAAAGCAGATAAACCCCATTATAAAAATAAATTACTTTTAAAAACCCGTAAAACAAAGACAGTGAAAGAGAGAGAAATTCTTACAAAATTCGTTCAGGGGCTGTGATGCAACCTGGATTGACCATATCTAGACGCACAGCTGGATGAGACATAAGGGTGGACACACTTGGGGCTGAGAGGTTGGGTGAGGTTGGGTGAGCAAACACAGACCCTTTAAAGTAACACTGCCTGGTACCCATCCCATGGGTCCGAAATCTCCAGGTTCAAGGGCATATTCATACATCGAAAACATGCATGAGAAACCCAGAAGATGGTACACAGTGTGATTTTGAAAGGTTTCTAAAACGCACCTCATTTCTCATTTCCTTGTGTTCGGGTTCGCCATTCCAGCTACTTTACTAGAAATCTCCCTACTTGGAGAATCAGCACCTTTAACCTCCTGTTCCGTACAGTTTGCAATTTGTCCTGAGGATGAAAGGGAAGAGGGGCAACCAATGAGAGACTAGATCTAGGTGTTGGGACAGGCACAGGTCACTCTATTTTCCCATCAGGAAGAAGAATTAACCACAGGCTCAGCCTGCCCCCCGGAACCTGAATAGGGTCTGAGGCAATCCCGTGCTTTTGCGGACAGCTCCCAAAAAACACAGTTGAAAAATGGAGCTCAGGGGCACTGCCATTCACAAACCCGCAGAGTTATAAATGATAACTCTCTTCCACAAATATATTGAGGGAAGGCAACGAAGAGGATTTGGAAGCAAGGCAGAATTGCAGGAAACATGTTTCAGGAGGTAGATTCGAATCGCCTTTAAACATATGTAAAGTGGTAAAACTTCGACAATGATGCCCTTGGCCAAAAAGGGCGTATGCGTTTTTTCCTGAATATATTCAGGAAAAAACGCATACGCCCTTTTTGGCCAACCAAGCAACCTGGAAAGGCAAATCAGCGCTACAAAGAACTCTCGCTTCCCATCGGTCAAAAGGGCCATGCTGCAAAAAGTGTCAAAACCAGAAATGCAGGACAGGCCATGGAGAAATGGCAGCCTTGCTACGCTGATGGGTGGGATGTAAATTGCCAACAGCCACTCTGGAGAAGAGTACGGTGTGTCCTGAAACATCGAAAAAACACAGCTTAGGGAGCATAGGGCACGTCCACTCATGGGCGTATAAATTGGGAAAACTAAAAATCAGCAAGACACAGGCACCCCAAAGTTTAGGGCTGCTCTGTTGACAAGAACCTCCACTTCATGACACCTTAAATATCCCAGGAAAGAGAAAAATGGATAAAGAAGTTGTGGTCCTTATGTACAATGGAATATCACTCAGACATGAAATCAATGTCATAAGGCTAGGAGAAGCAAGATGATTGGATTTAGGTACGACGATTCTAAGTGAAATAAGTCACACAGAAAAAGACACTTATCATAAGCTATCACTTATAGAGGGAATGTAAAAACCGCTACACTTAAACTGAATTACAAAACAGAACAGAGTCACACTTTTAGAAAACACACTATGGCTGCTTAACGGGAAAGGTGAGGTGAGGTGATGCATAAAACAAGGGTTTCAAATTCGCTCAGATACCGTTCCATACACCCAATATGTAATAGACAAGACCTACTCCTTGCTCAGTGAACTGGACTCAACACCCCCTATTCACCGCACAAGAATATATGTGACTAGTAAGAATCTTAAAACCTATGTATTGATATCTGTCTGGTAGTGAGTCAAGTGGGTGTAAAGCCGCATAAACACAGCCGTTAAAAGCAGATAAACCCCATTATAAAAATAAATTACTTTTAAAAACCCGTAAAACAAAGACAGTGAAACAGAGAGGAATTCTTCCAAAATTCGGTCTGGGGCTGGGATGCAACCTGGATTGACCATATCTAGACATACAGCTGGATGAGACATAAGGGTGGACACTCTTGGGGCTGAGAGTTTGGGTGAGGTTGGGTGAGCAAACGCAGAACCTTTAAAGTAATACTGCGTGGTACGCATCCCATGGGTCCCAAATCTCCAGGTTCAAGGGCATCTTCCTACATCGAAAACATACATGAGTAACCCAGAAGATGGTACACCGTGTGATTTTGAAAGGTTTCTAAAACGCACCTCATTTCTCATCTCCTTGTGCTCGAGTTCGCCATTCCAGGTACTTTACTAGCAATCTCCCTACTTGGAGAATCAGCACCTTTAACCTCCTGTTCCCTACAGGTTGCAATTTGTCCTGAGGATGAACGGGAAGAGGGCCAACCAATGAGAGACTAGATCTAGGTGTTGGGACAGGCACAGGTCACTCTATTTTCCCATCAGGAAGAAGAATTAACCACAGGCTCAGGCTGCCGCCCAGAAGCAGAATAGGGCCTGAGGCAGTCCCACGCTCTTAGGGCCAGCTCCCAAAAAAGCGAGTTGAAAAATGGAGCCCAGGGACACTGCCATTCACAAACCCTCAGAGTTATAAATGATAACTCTCGTCCACAAATATATTGAGGGAAGGCAACGAAGAGGATTTGAAAGCAAGGCAGAATTGCAGGAAAAAGGTTTCGGGAGGTAGATTCGAATCGCCTTTAAAGCACATGAAAAGTCGCAAAACGTCGACAATGATGCCCTTGGCCAAAAAGGGCGTATGCGTTTTTTCCTGAATATATTCAGGAAAAAACGCATACGCCCTTTTTGGCCAACCAAGCAACCTGGAAAGGCAAATCAGCGCTACAAAGTAGTCTCGCTTCCCATCGGTCAAAAGGGCCATGCTGCAAAAAGTGTCAAAACCAGAAATGCAGGACAGGCCATGGAGAAATGGCAGCCTTGCTATGCTGATGGGCGGGATGTAAATTGCCAACAGCCACTCTGGAGAAGAGTACGGTGTGTCCTGAAACATCGAGAAAACACAGCTTAGGGAGCATAGGGCACGTCCACTCATGGGCGTATAAATTGGGAAAACTAAAAATCAGCAAGACACAGGCACCCCAAAGTTTAGGGCTGCTCTGTTGACAAGAACCTCCACTTCATGACACCTTAAATATCCCAGGAAAGAGAAAAATGGATAAAGAAGTTGTGGTCCTTATGTACAATGGAATATCACTCAGACATGAAATCAATGTCATAAGGATAGAAAAAGCAAGATGAGTGGACTTAGGTACAATGATTCTAAGTGAAATAAGTCACACAGAAAAAGACACTTATCATAAGGTATCACTTATAGAGGGAATGTAAAAACCGCTACACTTGAACTGAATTACAAAACAGAACAGAGTCACACGTTTAGAAAACACACTATGGCTGCTTAACGGGAAAGGTGAGGTGGGGTGATGCATAAAACAAGGGTTTCAAATTGGCTCAGATACCGTTCCATACACCCAATATGTAATAGATAAGACCTACTCCTTGCTCATTGAACTGGACTCAACACCCCCTATTCACCGCACAAGAATATATGTGACTAGTAAGAATCTTAAAACCTATGTATTGATATCTGTCTGGAAGAGAGTCAAGTGGGTGTAAAGCCGCATAAACACAGCCGTGAAAAGCAGCTAAACCCCATTATAAAAATAAATTACTTTTAAAAACCCGTAAAACAAAGACAGTGAAAGAGAGAGAAATTCTTACAAAATTCGTTCAGGGGCTGTGATGCAACCTGGATTGACCATATCTAGACGCACAGCTGGATGAGACATAAGGGTGGACACACTTGGGGCTGAGAGGTTGGGTGAGGTTGGGTGAGCAAACACAGACCCTTTAAAGTAATACTGCCTGGTACACTTCCCATGGGTCCCAAATCTCCAGGTTGAAGGGCATATTCCTATATCGAAAACATGCATGAGAAACCCAGAAGGTGGTACACTGTGTGATTTTGAAAGGTTTCTAAAACGCACCTCATTTCTCATTTCCTTGTGTTCGGGTTCGCCATTCCAGCTACTTTACTAGAAATCTCAGTACTTGGAGAATCAGCACCTTTAACCTCCTGTTCCGTACAGGTTGCAATTTGTCCTGAGGATGAAAGGGAAGAGGGGCAACCAATGAGAGACTAGATCTAGGTGTTGGGACAGGCACAGGTCACTCTATTTTCCCATCAGGAAGAAGAATTAACCACAGGCTCAGCCTGCCCCCCGGAACCTGAATAGGGTCTGAGGCAATCCCGTGCTTTTGCGGACAGCTCCCAAAAAAGACAGTTGAAAAATGGAGCTCAGGGGCACTGCCATTCACAAACCCGCAGAGTTATAAATGATAACTCTCTTCCACAAATATATTGAGGGAAGGCAACGAAGAGGATTTGAAAGCAAGGCAGAATTGCAGGAAACATGTTTCAGGAGGTAGATTCGAATCGCCTTTAAACATATGTAAAGTGGTAAAACTTCGACAATGATGCCCTTGGCCAAAAAGGGCGTATGCGTTTTTTCCTGAATATATTCAGGAAAAAACGCATACGCCCTTTTTGGCCAACCAAGCAACCTGGAAAGGCAAATCAGCGCTACAAAGAAGTCTCGCTTCCCATCGGTCAAAAGGGCCATGCTGCAAAAAGTGTCAAAACCAGAAATGCAGGACAGGCCATGGAGAAATGGCAGCCTTGCTATGCTGATGGGTGGGATGTAAATTGCCAACAGCCACTCTGGAGAAGTGTACTGTGTGTCCTGAAACATCGAAAAAACACAGCTTAGGGAGCATAGGGCACGTCCACTCATGGGCGTATAAATTGGGAAAACTAAAAATCAGCAAGACACAGGCACCCCAAAGTTTAGGGCTGCTCTGTTGACAAGAACCTCCACTTCATGACACCTTAAATATCCCAGGAAAGAGAAAAATGGATAAAGAAGTTGTGGTCCTTATGTACAATGGAATATCACTCAGACATGAAATCAATGTCATAAGGCTAGGAGAAGCAAGATGATTGGATTTAGGTACGACGATTCTAAGTGAAATAAGTCACACAGAAAAAGACACTTATCATAAGCTATCACTTATAGAGGGAATGTAAAAACCGCTACACTTGAACTGAATTACAAAACAGAACAGAGTCACACGTTTAGAAAACACACTATGGCTGCTTAACGGGAAAGGTGAGGTGAGGTGATGCATAAAACAAGGGTTTCAAATTCGCTCAGATACCGTTCCATACACCCAATATGTAATAGACAAGACCTACTCCTTGCTCAGTGAACTGGACTCAACACCCCCTATTCACCGCACAAGAATATATGTGACTAGTAAGAATCTTAAAACCTATGTATCGATATCTGTCTGGAAGTGAGTCAAGTGGGTGTAAAGCCGCATAAACACAGCCGTTAAAAGCAGATAAACCCCATTATAAAAATAAATTACTTTTAAAAACCCGTAAAACAAAGACAGTGAAACAGAGAGAAATTCTTCCAAAATTCGGTCTGGGGCTGGGATGCAACCTGGATTGACCATATCTAGACATACAGCTGGATAAGACATAAGGGTGGACAGTCTTGGGGCTGAGAGTTTGGGTGAGGTTGGGTGAGCAAACGCAGAACCTTTAAAGTAATACTGCGTGGTACGCATCCCATGGGTCCCAAATCTCCAGGTTCAAGGGCATCTTCCTACATCGAAAACATACATGAGTAACCCAGAAGATGGTACACCGTGTGATTTTGAAAGGTTTCTAAAACACACCTCATTTCTCATCTCCTTGTGCTCGGGTTCGCCATTCCAGGTACTTTACTAGCAATCTCCCTACTTGGAGAATCAGCACCTTTAACCTCCTGTTCCCTACAGGTTGCAATTTGTCCTGAGGATGAACGGGAAGAGGGCCAACCAATGAGAGACTAGATCTAGGTGTTGGGACAGGCACAGGTCACTCTATTTTCCCATCAGGAAGAAGAATTAACCACAGGCTCAGCCTGCCGCCCAGAAGCAGAATAGGGCCTGAGGCAATCCCACGCTCTTAGGGCCAGCTCCCAAAAAAGCGAGTTGAAAAATGGAGCCCAGGGACACTGCCATTCACAAACCCGCAGAGTTATAAATGATAACTCTCGTCCACAAATATATTGAGGGAAGGCAACGAAGAGGATTTGAAAGCAAGGCAGAATTGCAGGAAACAGGTTTCGGGAGGTAGATTCGAATCGCCTTTAAAGCACATGAAAAGTCGCAAAACGTCGACAATGATGCCCTTGGCCAAAAAGGGCGTATGCGTTTTTTCCTGAATATATTCAGGAAAAAACGCATACGCCCTTTTTGGCCAACCAAGCAACCTGGAAAGGCAAATCAGCGCTACAAAGTAGTCTCGCTTCCCATCGGTCAAAAGGGCCATGCTGCAAAAAGTGTCAAAACCAGAAATGCAGGACAGGCCATGGAGAAATGGCAGCCTTGCTACGCTGATGGGCGGGATGTAAATTGCCAACAGCCACTCTGGAGAAGTGTACGGTGTGTCCTGAAACATCGAGAAAACACAGCTTAGGGAGCATAGGGCACGTCCACTCATGGGCGTATAAATTGGGAAAACTAAAAATCAGCAAGACACAGGCACCCCAAAGTTTAGGGCTGCTCTGTTGACAAGAACCTCCACTTCACGACACCTTAAATATCCCAGGAAAGAGAAAAATGGATAAAGAAGTTGTGGTCCTTATGTACAATGGAATATCACTCAGACATGAAATCAATGTCATAAGGATAGAAAAAGCAAGATGAGTGGAATTAGGTACGATGATTCTAAGTGAAATAAGTCACACAGAAAAAGACACTTATCATAAGCTATCACTTATAGAGGGAATGTAAAAACCGCTACACTTGAACTGAATTACAAAACAGAACAGAGTCACACGTTTAGAAAACACACTATGGCTGCTTAACGGGAAAGGTGAGGTGGGGTGATGCATAAAACAAGGGTTTCAAATTGGCTCAGATACCGTTCCATACACCCAATATGTAATAGATAAGACCTACTCCTTGCTCATTGAACTGGACTCAACACCCCCTATTCACCACACAAGAATATATGTGACTAGTAAGAATCTTAAAACCTATGTATTGATATCTGTCTGGAAGAGAGTCAGGTGGGTGTAAAGCCGCATAAACACAGCCGTGAAAAGCAGCTAAACCCCATTATAAAAATAAATTACTTTTAAAAACCCGTAAAACAAAGACAGTGAAAGAGAGAGAAATTCTTACAAAATTCGTTCAGGGGCTGTGATGCAACCTGGATTGACCATATCTAGACGCACAGCTGGATGAGACATAAGGGTGGACACACTTGGGGCTGAGAGGTTGGGTGAGGTTGGGTGAGCAAACACAGACCCTTTAAAGTAATACTGCCTGGTACACTTCCCATGGGTCCCAAATCTCCAGGTTGAAGGGCATATTCCTATATCGAAAACATGCATGAGAAACCCAGAAGGTGGTACACTGTGTGATTTTGAAAGGTTTCTAAAACGCACCTCATTTCTCATTTCCTTGTGTTCGGGTTCGCCATTCCAGCTACTTTACTAGAAATCTCAGTACTTGGAGAATCAGCACCTTTAACCTCCTGTTCCGTACAGGTTGCAATTTGTCCTGAGGATGAAAGGGAAGAGGGGCAACCAATGAGAGACTAGATCTAGGTGTTGGGACAGGCACAGGTCACTCTATTTTCCCATCAGGAAGAAGAATTAACCACAGGCTCAGCCTGCCCCCCGGAACCTGAATAGGGTCTGAGGCAATCCCGTGCTTTTGCGGACAGCTCCCAAAAAAGACAGTTGAAAAATGGAGCTCAGGGGCACTGCCATTCACAAACCCGCAGAGTTATAAATGATAACTCTCTTCCACAAATATATTGAGGGAAGGCAACGAAGAGGATTTGAAAGCAAGGCAGAATTGCAGGAAACATGTTTCAGGAGGTAGATTCGAATCGCCTTTAAACATATGTAAAGTGGTAAAACTTCGACAATGATGCCCTTGGCCAAAAAGGGCGTATGCGTTTTTTCCTGAATATATTCAGGAAAAAACGCATACGCCCTTTTTGGCCAACCAAGCAACCTGGAAAGGCAAATCAGCGCTACAAAGAAGTCTCGCTTCCCATCGGTCAAAAGGGCCATGCTGCAAAAAGTGTCAAAACCAGAAATGCAGGACAGGCCATGGAGAAATGGCAGCCTTGCTATGCTGATGGGTGGGATGTAAATTGCCAACAGCCACTCTGGAGAAGTGTACTGTGTGTCCTGAAACATCGAAAAAACACAGCTTAGGGAGCATAGGGCACGTCCACTCATGGGCGTATAAATTGGGAAAACTAAAAATCAGCAAGACACAGGCACCCCAAAGTTTAGGGCTGCTCTGTTGACAAGAACCTCCACTTCATGACACCTTAAATATCCCAGGAAAGAGAAAAATGGATAAAGAAGTTGTGGTCCTTATGTACAATGGAATATCACTCAGACATGAAATCAATGTCATAAGGCTAGGAGAAGCAAGATGATTGGATTTAGGTACGACGATTCTAAGTGAAATAAGTCACACAGAAAAAGACACTTATCATAAGCTATCACTTATAGAGGGAATGTAAAAACCGCTACACTTGAACTGAATTACAAAACAGAACAGAGTCACACGTTTAGAAAACACACTATGGCTGCTTAACGGGAAAGGTGAGGTGAGGTGATGCATAAAACAAGGGTTTCAAATTCGCTCAGATACCGTTCCATACACCCAATATGTAATAGACAAGACCTACTCCTTGCTCAGTGAACTGGACTCAACACCCCCTATTCACCGCACAAGAATATATGTGACTAGTAAGAATCTTAAAACCTATGTATCGATATCTGTCTGGAAGTGAGTCAAGTGGGTGTAAAGCCGCATAAACACAGCCGTTAAAAGCAGATAAACCCCATTATAAAAATAAATTACTTTTAAAAACCCGTAAAACAAAGACAGTGAAACAGAGAGAAATTCTTCCAAAATTCGGTCTGGGGCTGGGATGCAACCTGGATTGACCATATCTAGACATACAGCTGGATAAGACATAAGGGTGGACAGTCTTGGGGCTGAGAGTTTGGGTGAGGTTGGGTGAGCAAACGCAGAACCTTTAAAGTAATACTGCGTGGTACGCATCCCATGGGTCCCAAATCTCCAGGTTCAAGGGCATCTTCCTACATCGAAAACATACATGAGTAACCCAGAAGATGGTACACCGTGTGATTTTGAAAGGTTTCTAAAACACACCTCATTTCTCATCTCCTTGTGCTCGGGTTCGCCATTCCAGGTACTTTACTAGCAATCTCCCTACTTGGAGAATCAGCACCTTTAACCTCCTGTTCCCTACAGGTTGCAATTTGTCCTGAGGATGAACGGGAAGAGGGCCAACCAATGAGAGACTAGATCTAGGTGTTGGGACAGGCACAGGTCACTCTATTTTCCCATCAGGAAGAAGAATTAACCACAGGCTCAGCCTGCCGCCCAGAAGCAGAATAGGGCCTGAGGCAATCCCACGCTCTTAGGGCCAGCTCCCAAAAAAGCGAGTTGAAAAATGGAGCCCAGGGACACTGCCATTCACAAACCCGCAGAGTTATAAATGATAACTCTCGTCCACAAATATATTGAGGGAAGGCAACGAAGAGGATTTGAAAGCAAGGCAGAATTGCAGGAAACAGGTTTCGGGAGGTAGATTCGAATCACCTTTAAAGCACATGAAAAGTCGCAAAACGTCGACAATGATGCCCTTGGCCAAAAAGGGCGTATGCGTTTTTTCCTGAATATATTCAGGAAAAAACGCATACGCCCTTTTTGGCCAACCAAGCAACCTGAAAATGCAAATCAGCGCTACAAAGAAGTCTCGCTTCCCATCGGTCAAAAGGGCCATGCTGCAAAAAGTGTCAAAACCAGAAATGCAGGACAGGCCATGGAGAAATGGCAGCCTTGCTACGCTGATGAGCGGGATGTAAATTGCCAACAGCCACTCTGGAGAAGTGTACGGTGTGTCCTGAAACATCGAAAAAACACAGCTTAGGGAGCGTACGGCACGTCCACTCATGGGCGTATAAATTGGGAAAAAGAAAAATCAGCAAGACACAGGCACCCCAAAGTTTAGGGCTGCTCTGTTGACAAGAACCTCCACTTCATGACACCTTAAATATCCCAGGAAAGAGAAAAATGGATAAAGAAGTTGTGGTCCTTATGTACAAAGGAATATCACTCAGACATGAAATCAATGTCATAAGGCTAGTAGCAGCATGATGAGTGGATTTAGGTACGACGACTCTAAGTGAAATAAGTCACACAGAAAAAGACACTTATCATAAGCTATCACTTATAGAGGGAATGTAAAAACCGCTACACTTGAACTGAATTACAAAACAGAACAGAGTCACACGTTTAGAAAACACACTATGGCTGCTTAACGGGAAAGGTGAGGTGGGGTGATGCATAAAACAAGGGTTTCAAATTCGCTCAGATACCGATCCATACACCCAATATGTAATAGACAAGACCTACTCCTTGCTCAGTGAACTGGACTCAACACCCCCTATTCACCGCACAAGAATATATGTGACTAGTAAGAATCTTAAAACCTATGTATTGATATCTGTCTGGAAGTGAGTCAAGTGGGTGTAAAGCGGCATAAACACAGCAGTGAAAAGTAGCGAATCCCCATTTTAAATTAAATAACTTTTAAAAACCCAAAAAAATAAGACAGTGATAGAGAGAGGAAATTTTACATAATTTGTTCCTGGGCTGTGATGCAACCTTGTTTGATCATATCTAGACCCACAGCTGGATGAGAAATAAAGCTGGACACTCTTTCAGCTGAAGGACTCTTTCCCTAGTTACCAGATTGGGGAACGTAAATAGGCTGCCGCTCTCTGGCCGTTACCTGCAAAAGCAGCTTTAAAATCTGTGTTAATGGTCACTTCATATGAACAAGTACTTCAGGCTGTAAATGAAACCTGCCCTCAAAATGTCTTGAGGGAGGTAGTGGCCAAAACTTTTCAAAATGTGACACTTACTTTAAGAAAACAATGTGAAGAACTAAGCTGTAATCACAGTTTGATAAATAAAAAGAGCATGCTTTAAAGATCAATTTCAACAGATTATGGGACACATGCAAATTCAGCCACACAGAGGTATCAGCTCGCACCTGTTAGAATAACCAGCAGCAAGCAAACTACAAACAATAAATATTGAAGGTGTTTTGGAGAAATGCATACCCTCAATTTTAAGTGGGACATAACCTGGAAAGAGCCACTAATGAGAACTGAATGGTGGTGCCTTTAAAACGTACACACTGAGCTACCATATGATACAGCAAGCCCACTCCTTGGCCTATAACATAAGGAGATAGAACTGGAAAGACACAGGCAAGCAAATGTGCATTGCAGCAGTATTACAATAACCAAGACATGGAGGCAACCAAAAAGTCCATCAAGAGGTGCGTGGCCAAAGAATAACTGGTACACGTACAGATGGAATATGAGCCAGGGAAAAAAACAAAACAATGCCATTTGCAGCACTGTGTATGATTCTTGAGTTAATCAGGCAAATTGTACTAAGTCAGAAAGCAAAAGACACATATCCTATAATATCACTTATAGGTCTTAGCTAAAAATTGATACCAATGAAGATATTTCCACAGAGAAATGCAATCACAGATTCATTAAACAAACTTAGGGTTCACCAAATGGAAAGGTGTGAGGATTGGATACATTAGGATATTGGGGTTAAGATAGATATAGAAACACATGTGAAATATGTAATCACCAAAGACCTAAGTAATACCAAGACAAGACTACTCAACATGGTGTCATAACCTACATGGGAAAATGATCCAAAGAAGAATAGATATATGTATATGTTTAAAAGAACCACATCTTGCACACCTAGAAGAAACAAAACATTTTAATCAAATTTGCTCTGACAAAAAATAAAAATTAAATTAAAAAAAGAACAAGAAGTAATGAGACATAAACTTAAGGGGCTTTTTGCTGGCACATTGCATTCTAATTTACAACCAGAACATGACTTCCATTAAGGCTCTGTCATCACTAATAAAGCAGCTTTATAAGCAATGTTGAAGGTAGCTTAAAAGAAGTCTCACTAATTATTGATAGTAACAAGGAAACAAAGAAAAGTAAAAATCTCACTGCAAAAAGTATACATAGGGTAAGGATAGTAGATCAAACACTGATTAAACTTCTGTAAAGAATAAAAGACAACAGTAGTATGTTTTGTTAAAAAAGAGAGGGCCCAAATAAATCTGAAATGAAAGAGATGATGTTACAACAGACACCACAGAAATACAAAGTATCCTAAGATACACACAGGGTAACTCAGGGCTCAGACTGGACAGAGCCCACTCTCCAGTCCCCTGTACATGACTTACAGGAGCCTCAGGAACTGAGGAGGAGGTCCCTGAGGAGAGGCTCAAGATAGAATATGGTAGGCATTAACATGACTGCATTCATCTTAAACATGCCTGAACTACATTCACACGAGATGATTTTGTCCTGTATGTACATCGGCACCTCTAGCCGGAACTGCAGATCTTTGGCTTCAACACCTCTACTGACAACATTAGCTTCACCTGCTGTGGACCGTCTCCTATAGGATTTCTAGAATCACAAAACATCGAAGCTTCACAGGACCCAGAGTCTGTGCGACTCCACACAGAGTCTCAGAGTCTCAACTCCACTCAGATACTCCACTCTTGGAGGGCACACACAAAGTAGTGTGCACATCAGAACCCAGGGGAAGGAGCAGTGACCCCGTAGGAGAATGACCAGAACTACCTGCTACTTTTAGAGGGTCTCCTGCAGAGGCAGCTGGTGGCTGTGGCTGTGGCTCACCGTGAGGACAACAACACTGGCAGCAGAAGTTCTGGGAAATACTCCTTGGTGTGAGCCCTCCCAGAGTCCGCCATTAGCCCCAACAAGAGCAAGGTAGGCTCCAGTGCTGGGTCGCCTCAGGCCAAACAACCAACAGGGAGGGAACCCAGCCCCATGCATCAGCAGACAAGCAGATTCAACTTTTTATTAAAGTTTTATTTAATCCGTAGACAAGCGGATTAAAGCTCTGCCCACCAAAGCAACACCCAGCTCTACCCACCACCAGTCCCTCCCATCAGGAAGCTTGCACAAGCCTCTAAGATAGACTCATCCACCAGAGAGCAGACAGCAGAAGCAAGAAGAACTACAATTCTGCAGCCTGTGGAAGGAAAACCACATTCACAGAAAGATAGACAAAATGAAAAGGCAGAGGACTTTATACCAGATCAAGGAACAAGATAAAACCCCAGAAAAAAAACGGAATGAGGTGGAGATAGGGAACCTTCCAGAAAAAGAATTCAGAATAATGATAGTGAAGTTGAGCCAAGACCTTAGAAAAAGAAAGGAGGCAAAGATCGAGAAGACACAAGAAATGCTTAACAAAGACCTAGAAGAATTAAGGAACAAACACCTAGAAGAATTAAAGAACAAACAAACAGAGGTGAACAATGTAATAACTGAAATGAAAAATACACTAGAAGGAATCAGTAGCAGAATAACTGTGGCAGAAGAACGGATAAGTGGCCTGGAAGACAGAAAGGTGGAAATCACTGCCATGGAACAGAATAAAGAAAAAGAATGAAAATAAATGAAGACACCCCAAGAGTCCTCTGGGACAACATTAAACGCAACAACATTCGCATTATAGGGGTCCCAGAAGGAGAAGAGAGAGAGAAAGGACCCGAGAATATATTTGAAGAGATTATGGTCAAAAACTTCCCTAGCATGGGAAAAGAAATAGCCACCCAAGTCCAGAAGCACAGAGTGTCCCAGGCAGGAGAAACCAAAGGAGAAAAATGACAAGACACATAGTAATCAAATTGACAAAAATTAACGACAAAGAAAAATCATTGAAAGCAGCAAGGGAAAAATGACAAATAACATACAAGGGAAATCCCATAAGGATAACAGCTGATTTCTCAGCAGAAAATCTACAAGCCAGAAGGAAGTGGCATGATAAATTTAAAGTGATGAAAGGGAAGAACCTACAACCAAGGGTACTGCACCCTGCAAAGAGCTCATTCAGATTTGATGGAGAAATCAAAAGCCTTACAGACAAGCAAAAGCTAAGAGAATTCAGCACCATGCAACCAGCTCTACACCAAATGCTAAAAGAACTTCTCTAAGTGGGAAACACAAGAGAAGAAAAGGACCCACCAAGACAAACCCATAACAATTAAGAAAATAGTAGTAGGAACATACATATCGATAATTACCTTAAACGTGAATGCACTAAATGTTCCAACCAAAAGACATAGACTGGCTGAATGGATACAAAAACAAGACCCATATATATGCTGTCTACAAGAGACCCATTTCAGACCTAGGGACACATACAGACTGAAAGTGAGGCGATGGAAAAATATATTCTATGCTAATGAAAATCAAAAGAAAGCTGGAGTAGCAATACTCATATCAGATAAAATAGACTTTAAAATAAAGAATGTTACAAGAGACAAGGAAAGACACTACATAATGGTCAAGGGATCAATCCAAGAAGAAGATATAACAATTATAAATATATATGTACCCAACATAGGAGCACCTCAATGTATAAGGCAACTGCTAACAGCTATAAAAGAGGAAATCGACAGTAACACAATAATAGCGGGGGACTTTAACAGCTCACTTACACCAGTGGAGATCAGCCAGACAGAAAATTAATAAGGAAACACAAGCTTTAAATGACACAATAGACCAGATAGAGTTCATTGATATTTATAGGACATTCCATCCAAAAACAGCAGATTACACGTTCTTCTCAACTGCACACGGAACATTCTCCAGGATAGATCACATCTTGGGTCACAGATAAAGCCTCAGTAAATTTAAGAAAACTGAAATCATATCAAGCAGCTGTTCCGACCACAATGCTATGAGATTAGAAATCAATTACACGGAAAAAACTGTAAAAAACACAAACACATGGAGGCTAAACAATACGTTACTAAATAACCAAGAGATCACTGAAGAAATCAAAGGGGAAATCAAAAACTACCTAGAGACAAATGACAACCAAAACACGATGATCCAAAACCTATGGGATGCAGCAAAAGGAGTTCTAAGAGGGAAGTTTATAGCAATACAAGCCTACCTCAAGAAACAAGAAAAATCTCAAATAAACAATCTAACCTTACACCTAGAGGAACTAGAGAAAGAAGAACAAAACCCAAAGTTAGTAGAAGGAAAGAAATCCTAAAGATCAGAGCAGAAATAAATGAAATAGAAACAAAGAAAACGGAAGCAAAGATCATCAAAACTAAAAGCTGGTTCTTTGAGAAGATAAGCAAAAATGATCAACCTTTAGCCACACTCAAGAAAAAGAGGGAGAGGACGCAAATCAACAAAATTAGAAGTGAAAAAGGAGAAGTTACAACAGACACCACAGGAATACAAAGCATCCTAAGAGACTACTACAAGCAACTCTGTGCCAATAAAATGGACAATCTGGAAGAAATGGACAAATTCTTAGAAAGGTATAACCTTCTAAGACTGAACCAGGAAGAAATAGAAAATATGAACAAACCTATCACAAGCAATGAAATTGAAACTGTGATTAAAAATCTTCCAACAAACAAAAGTCCAGAACCAGATGGCATTACAGGTGAATTCTATCAAACATTTAGAGAAGAGCTAACACCCAACCTTCTCAAATTCTTCAAAACAATTGCAGGGGAAGGAACACTCCCAAACTCATTCTATGAGACCACCATCACCCTGATACCAAAATCAGACAGAGATACTACAAGGAAAGAAAATTATAGACCAATATCCCTGATGAATATAGATGCAAAAATCCTCAACAAAATACTAGCAAACAGAATCGAACAACACATTAAAAGGATCATACACCATGATCAAGTGGGGTTTATCCCAGGGATGCAAGGATTCTTCAATATACACAAATCAATGTGATACACCATATTAACAAATTGTAGAATAAAACCATATGGTCATCTCAATAGATGAAGGAAAAGATTTTGAGAAAATTCAACACTCATTTACGATAAAAACTCTGCAGAGTGTGGGCATAGACGGAAACTACCTCAACATAATAAAGGCCATATATGACAAACCCACAGCAAACAGCATTCTCAATGGTGAAAAACTGAAAGCGTTTCCTCTAAGATCAGGAACAAGACGAGGATGTCCACTCTCACCACTGCTATTCAACATAGTTTTGGAAGTCCTAGCCATGGCAATCAGAGAAGAAAAAGAAATAAAAGGAATACAAAACGGAAAAGAAGAAGTAAAATTGTCACTGTTTGCAGATGACATGATATCATAGATAGAGAATCTTAAAGATGCCACCAGAAAACCACTGGAGCTAATCAATGAATTTGGTAAAGTTGCAGGATACAAAATTAATGCACAGAAATTGCTTGCATTCCTACACACTAACAATGAAAGATCAGAAAGAGAAATTAAGGAAACAATCCCATTACCACTGCAACAAAAAGAATAAAATACCTAGGAATAAACCTACCTAAGGAAGTAAAAGACCTGTACTCAGAAAACTATAAGACACTGATGAAAGAAATCAAAGATGATATAAACAGATGGAGACATATACCATGTCCTTGGATTAGAAGAATCAATATTGTGAAAATGACTATACTACCCAAAGCAATCTACAGATTCAATGCAATCCCGATCAAAATACCTTTGGCATTTTCTACAGAACAAGAAAAAAAAATCTTAAAATTTGTAGGGAGACACAAAAGACCCTGGATAGCCAAAGCAGTCTTGAGGGGGAAAAAAAAGAGCTCGAGGAATCAGACTTCCAGACTTCAGACTATATTACAAAGCTACAGTAATCAAGATAATATGGTACTGACACAAACACAGAAATATAGGTCAATAGAAAAGGATAGAAAGCACAGAGATAAACCCACGTACCTATGGTTAACTAATCTATGACAAAGGAGGCAAGGGTATACAATGGAGAAAAGACAGTGTCTTCAGTAAGTGGTGTTGGGAAAACTGGACAGCTACATGTAAAAGAATGAAATTAGTACACTCCCTAACACCATACACAAAAATAACTCAAAATGGATTAGAGACCTAAATATAAGACCAGCCACTATAAAACTCTTAGAAGAAAACATAAGCAGAACAGTCTATGACATAAATCATAGCAAGATCCTTTTTGACCCACCTCCTAGAGAAATGGAAATAAAAACAAAAATTAAAAAATGGGACCGAATGAAACATAAATTCTTTTGCACAGCAAAGGAAAACTTAAGCAAGATGAAAAGACAACCATCAGAATGGGAGAAAATATTTTCAAATGAAGCAAATGGCAAAGGATTAATCTACAAAAAGCAGCTCATGTAGCTCAATATCACAAAACCAAACAACCCAATCCAAAAATGGGCAGAAGACCTAAATAGAAATTTCTCCAAAGAAGATATACAGGTTGCCAACAAACACATGAAAGGATGCTGAGCATCACTAATCATTAGAGAAATGCAAATCAAAACTACAGTGAGGTATCACCTCACACCAGTCAGAATGGCCATCATCAAAAAATCTACCAACAGTAAATGCTGGAGAGGCATTTATTGGAGAAAAGGGAACCCTCTTGCACTGTTGGTGGGAATGTAAATTGATATAGCCACTAGGTAGAACGGTATGGGGCTTCCTTAAAAACTAAAAATAGAACTACCATACAACCCAGCAAACCCACTCCTGGACATTTACCCTGAGAAAACCATAATTCAAAAAGAGTCATGTACCACAATGTTCACTGTAGCTCTATTTACAATAGCCAGGACATGGAAGCAACCTAAGTGTCCATCAACAGATAAATGGATAAAGAAGATGTGGCACATATATACAATGGAACATTATTCAGCCATAAAAAGAAACGAAATTGAGTTATTTTTAGTGAGGTGGATGGATCTAGAGTCTGTCCTACAGAGTGAAGTAAGTCAGAAAGAGAAAAACAAATACCGTATGCTAACACATATATATGGAATCTAAAAAAAAAAAGTTTATGAAGAACCTAGGGGCAGGAAAGGATTAAGGACACAGACGTAGAGAAAGGACTTGAGGACATGGGGAGAGGGAAGGGTAAGCTGGGACAAAGTGAGAGAGTGGTATGGACATATATACACTACCAAATGTAAAATTGATAGCTACTGGGAAGCAGCCACATAGCACAGGGAGATCAGCTCTGTGCTTTGTGACCACCTAAAAGGGTGGGATAAGGGAGTGAGAGGGAGGTGCAAGAGGGAGGGGATATGGTGTTATATGTATACGCATAGCTGATTCACTTTTTTATACAGCAGAAACTAACACACAATTGTAAAGCAATTATACTCCAATAAAGATGTAAAAGAAAAAAAAAAAAAAAAAAGAAAGCCCAGAGATAAACCTACACACCTATGGCCCACTAATCTATGACAAAGGAGGCAAGGGTATACAATGGAGAAAAGACAGTCTCTTCAATAAGTGGTGCTGGGAAAAATGGACAGCTACATGTAAAAGAATGAAATTAGAACACTCCCTAACACCATACACAAAAAATAAACTCCAAATGGATTAGAGACCGAAATGTAAGACCGGACACTATAAAACTCTTAGAGGAAAACATAGGAAGAATACTCTTTGACATAAATCACAGCAAGATATTTTTTGATCCACCTCCTAGAGTAATGAAATAAAAAAAAAAAAAAAAAAAAAAAAGGGGAGCAAATGAAACCTAAAAGCTTTTGCAAAGCAAAGGAAACTACAAACAAGACGAAAAGACAACCCTCAGAATGGGAGAAAATATTTGCAAACGAATCAATGGACAAAGGATTAATCTCCAATGTATATAAACAGCTCATGCAGCTCAACAGTAAAAAACCAAACAAACCAATCCAAAAATGGGCAGATGACGTAAATAGACATTTGTCCCAAGAAGACATACAGATGACCAAGAAACACATGAAAAGCTACTCAACATCACTAATTATTAGAGAAATATAAACCAAAACTACAATGAGGTATCACCTCACACGAGTTAGAATGGGCATCATCAGAAAATCTACAAACAACAAATGCTGGAGAGGGTGTGGAGGAAAGGGAACCCTCTTACACTATTTGTGGGAATGTAAATTGATACAGTCACTATGGAGAACAGTATGGAGGTTCCTTAAAAAACTAAAAATAGAATTACCATATGACCCAGCAATCCCACTACTGGCCATATACCCAGAGAAAACCATAATTCAAAAAGACATATTCACCACAATATTCATTGCAGCACTATTTACAATAGCCAGGTCATGGAAGCAACCTAAATGCCCATAGACAGACGAACGGAAAAGATGTGCTACATATATAAAATGGAATATTACTCAGCCATAAAAAGGAATGAAATTGGGTCATTTGTAGAGACGTGGATAGATCTAGAGACTGTCATACAGAGTGAAGTAAGTCAGAAAGAGAAAAACAAATATCGTATATTAACGCATACATGTAGAACCTAGAAAAATGGTAAAGATGAACTGGTTTGCAAGGCAGAAATAGAGACACAGATGTAGAGAACAAATGTATGGACACCAAGGGGGGAAAGTGGCAGGGTGGTGGTGGTGGGATGAATTGCGACCCTGGGATTGACATATATACACTTATATGTATAAAATAGATAACCAATAAGAGCCTGCTGTATAAAAAAATGAATAAAATAAATTCAAAAATTAAAAAATAAATAATACTTAAGAAAATAAAACAGAAAAAAAAAAGTTCTGTCCTTCCCATAGACGTATTTATATGAATGAATGATTTCCATGCTTATATCCATAAATACAAAAAGAGGAATAAAACTTACCTTGAACCAAAAAAGAAAAAAAAAAAACTGAACCCACTGGTCATACAGAGGAAAACCCTATCAGCGCACTTGCTCCAGTGGTAAACAATTCTTAAGTTGGTCACAGGTGGGGAATCATCTCCCATGCAGCCAGCAGCCCCCACACAAGGAGCGTCCTCATTGCAAAGCTGGGGGACCGTGAGGAGGCGTCTCTGACTAAACGTGAGCTGAGCCCCAGGCCAGCTGCTGCTGAACTTTTCCCACCGTTCCCAGGTAAAACACCTGAATGTGTGCAAAGACTAAAAACTAGAGGAAGGGGCTTGGAGTCACACCAGCGACAGCACGCAGGCCGACTTGGTGCCTGCAGGCCAGCCAGGATGGTCCTGGCCCCGGGCGCTCGTCTGGAAACTTTCCATTTCCCTGCCTGAGGTACCCCTCCTGTCCCGGCCCCCACTGCTTTTTTCCTTCCTTACCTCTGCCCGGGGAGAAATTCCAGCAGCAAGTATGGGTGACACATCCTCTTCTTTAGCAGGTGGCAGCCCGGCAACTCCTGCAGAAAGTCCAGTAGAGCCCCAGTCACAACGGGCCACTCATAGAGCCGTAGGCCCTACTGCCTCCCACCAGCCCAACCCCGAGACTGCTGACGGGGCAGAGAATATGGCGTCAGGCACAGCTGCAGAGGCTTTTGCTGCCTGGAGGGGTGTTTATATTGACCTCAACCCAGGCACACCTGGGAAGGGCTGGCCGGCCGGGTCAGGCTACCCAGGTCAGCCAATCCTCGCCCCTCAGGGGCTCAGATTTGCAGAAAATGGGCCTTGCTGCACCGGCCAGATCCAAGGAACAGGTGTAGGGTCCCGAGAGTCAGGATAGATAAGGGGCGGCAGCCCTGGCTTGTTTTCTAATCATTTTATCTGGTCCATGAGTGGGAGACAACTTCAAGAAGACCCTCTGCTAATGAGAGGAACCCAGGAGTCAGGGAGAGGAGGGGTGGTGGGTGGAAACAGAGGCCTGGTGCCCCGGCTGCTGTGGAAGCCCCTAGAAGACCAGGCAGAGGGAGGCCGCACAGAGTGAAGCCTAGGGTCACAGACCTGTTGGAGCTGCTGTTTATTAGTTCAAGCTCTGCTCTGAGGTGCTCTGTGTCAGCTCTGAGTGACAGGTGTGCTGGGGGTGCTCTGAAATGAGGGCTATGTGCACAGTTCCTGTGTGCCCAGCCCTGTCGGGGTACCTGTTCACGGGAGTTCCATATCCAGGGAGGGGCATGCCCACGAGAGCCCCGTGGGCTGCTGCGTACCTGCCCAGGTGAGCTCCATATCCTGGGAGGGGCCTGACCATGATGGCCCCATGGGCTGCTGGGTACCTGCCCAGGTGAGCTCCATATCCTGGGAGGGGCCTAACCACCACAGCCCCGTGGGCTGCTGGGTACCTGCCCAGGTGAGCTCCATATCCTGGGAGGGACCTGACCACAAGAGCCCCGTGAGCTGCTGGGGACCTGGTAGAGGACGCCAGGACAGTCAGTGAAGCCACAGAGGATATACATCTAGTAGTTCCTAATTCCTACACCCTGCTGGTCATTCTACCATCCACCAGGACATGGTATTCTGTATTAGACTTCAATGATGCCTTCTTCTGTATTCCATTCGTCCCAGAGTCACAAGAAATTTTGGCTGTGAGTGGCAGGACTCAACATACAACAAAAACAATACTGCTGGGCCGTCCTGCCCCAGGGGTTCAAAAATTCCCACACCATCTTTGGGGAAACGTTAGCTAAAGACCTAAAAAATCTACCTCTGGAGAAGGGAACCCTCCTTCAATATGCAGATGACATTCTGATCACCAGCCCGACTAAGGAGGCCTCTGAAATACCTAGCCAATAAAAGATAGAAGGTGTCCAAGAAAAAGGCTCAAATATCACAAACTAAGGTGACCTTCCTGGGCTTCATTCGCACAGAAGGTCGGAAAAGCCCACCCCAGGAAAGGGAAGAAGCCATTTGCAGCCTCACCCTTCCTGAAACTAGAAGACAGCTTAGGGGTTCCTGGGGAGACCGGGGTTTGCTGCATCTGGATCCCTAACTACAGTCTAATAGCTGGGCCTCTATATGAAACACTGAAAGGAAAAGATGATGATCCTTTTGAATAGAATCCAGAAGCGGCCTTTCAAGAATGGAAAGAGCAGTCAGTTCAGATCCTTGCCCTGGACCTCCCTAAGTTAGCTAAACCCTTTGACCTTTACATTCCTGGTCCAAGGCGAATCGCCCTTGGAGTATTAGTGCAAAAACTGGGACCACTTGAAATGGAACAATGCAAGAATGCCCTCCAGGCATTGGCCAGCCACCCCATCCGACCAGGATACTGGGGGTATCTAAAAACCTGGAAATCAGCAGCCCACAAGGCCAGCTCCCTCCTAAGGGAAAAGGACGCCACTTGGTGATCCTAACCACCCACCATGCCCTGAAGTTGCAGGGATTGCTCCGTGGGCACAATGACCTCGAGTGAGGAGGCGCTCCAACACCAACCTCCAGAGAGAAAACCTGGAGCAATGGGCCCCCATGACGACTCGTTTGACCATCACTTGACCTGGAGCTTCTCTCAGAAAACAACAAGAGTGTGTCCCAAAAGAGCAGACTATTGCTTACAGGACTTACTGCACCCAGAGCGGAGCTAATAAACTTGGCAGGGGAACCGTAAATAACGCTGCCAACATAGAAAAGCCTACAGACACCGCGGTGACGGCGGCCAATGAGACCGGCTGTACTCCTGGCTACTTCAAAAGGCCGTTGACTGAGTGGCCGTCAAGGTCCTGGATCACCACCGGCCCTGGACTGTCTGGGAGTTGAGCAAGCAGGGCTCTGACACCTGGTGTTGTTTGTACGTTAATTCAGTGGCCTAACTGAAGAAAGTGCAGACTACTGGTCAGAGCATCTAGGCTAGCAGGAACTGTCAGCCTAAGGGGCCGAACCAATGTGGAGCAGGGTAAAACGGCCCACCCCCCCCCCCAGCGTCTCTGCACATCTCTTTCCTGGACCCTTAAAGGTCATTAGAATCTATAAAACTTCCAATGCTGGTGCTCAGGCAGACGAGCAGTGAGGGAGGAGGCCTGGGGACAATCAACCTCACCTGGAGGCTGCTTGGGAGAAGTCCTCCCCCTCGCCCCGGGTATGAGGACACCCAACTCAGCACGAAGCATTTACAGAAGAGGTGTCTGCACCCTCAGCACCCCAAGAATGAGGAATGGGACAAAAGGCAGAGGAGGGCTTTGTCACTGGCAAAGCCCATGAAAAATTCCTGGGAGATGAAAATAGAATCTGGGCAATAAAATAAAGTCTAAGCATTTTTTCCTTTGTGCTTTGTCTAATTTCACTTGCTCCTAGGTTTCCACATGCAGAGGTCCCACACCCGACACTTCAGACCCGATTTCCTAGTGCAAAATGGCTGGGCCGACACCTCAGCTCGTGGGGCCCCGTGCAGACTCTGCGACATAGAGCCTGAGCTCCAGCCAACCCGGCCCTCGAGAGCTCCGCCCACTCCCTCCCGCTGACGCTGCCAGGATCTCTACACAGCAGCCCGGCCCACAACCCGCAGGGGAGCACACACTCTCACCTCTCCATTCTCTGATCAAAATATAAAGTTTTCCTTTGCTTCTGAACCAAAGTCAGTCTCGATCTGTTGGCTCCAATGACACTAGGCAGGGAGACCCTTGTTGGGGCCCACTCTGCAGGATCAGTAACAGAATTTGAGAACATTGTAACTTCAAAGAACAGATGTGCGAGCCAAACTGTAATTAACATAGAGCAGTGTATAAGGCTCGTGTAAAATAAGATGTTTCTAAGACTTCCATTTGATATTTCCATCACTTTATTATAAGCAAGTTCAGTGGAGGGGTTTGTCTTATTTGTCAGGTCAACAGTAGAGAAATGCAGTGATTTCTTTCCAAGGATGTACATCTAATAATCTTGGTTGAAGTTTCAACCTTGTTTTGACTGATTTTCCATTGAAAATGATACCTCTCTTTCAGCTCCTAGATTTCTGAGAAGTATAAAATCTTATATTTTTTATTACCAAAGGGGAAAGGTGGGAGGAGGGATAAATTAACAGTTTCAGATTAACATATACACACTGCTATGTATAAAATATATCATCAACAAGGAACTACTGTATAACACAGGGAACTATACTCAATATTTTGTAATGACCCCTAAGGGGAAATAATCTGAAAAACAATAGATATCTATATCGACATCATCTATCAACTACAGATAAAATGGAAACTAAAGGAGGCCGATGGTGAGCGTTTCTGAACCTGAAGACTTCAATCATCTAAAGTTCGGACTCTGCCTACGGCCCAAGTCCCTTAATGAACACACATGTACCAGTAGCTTAAAAATTCCCCAGATTGGAGTTCGGGGAGACACTGATTTGGAAAAATCCCTGGTGTTCTCCTTACATACACGGGACCTTTCCTACAGCTAAAACATGCCTGTGACACCCAGAAGATGGAACACGGTTGGATCAGGGAGCTTTTGGAAAAGGCACCAAAACTCCTAATTTCCTGGTTGTCGGGTTCACACCTCCAGCCTTTTTCCTTAAAATCTCCCCACCTGAGGATGTCAGCACCTTCAACATCCAGTTGCACAAAATTTGGAATTTTTCCAAAGGAAGAAGGGGAAGGAGGAGAAACAAGGAGAGCCAAGCCCTAGATGTTCGGACAGGCACATGTCACTCTAATTTCCAATCAGGAAGAAGAATTAAGCAAAGGCTTAGCCTGCCACCGGGAACCACAGTAGGGCCAGAAGCAAACCAGCGGTTCTGCGGACAGCTCCCAAAAAAGCGAGTTGAAAAATGGAGCTCAGGGGCACTGCAATTCACAAACCTGCAGAGTTATAAATTATAACTATCGTCCAAAACTATATTGAGGGAAGGCAACGAACAGGATTGGAAAGCAAGGCAGAATTGCAGGAAACAGATTTCAGGAGTTAGATTCGAATAGCCCCTAAAGCACATGAAAAGCGGCCAAAAGTCGACAACGATGCACATGGCCAAAAAGAGCATATGTGTTTTTTTCTGAATAAATTCACGAAAAAACGCATAGGCTCTTTTTGGCCAACCAAGCAAGCCGGAAATGCAATGCAGCACTACAAAGAAGTCTCACTTCCCATCGGTCAAAAGGGCCTTCCTAAAAAAGTGTAAAAAAAATACAGGAGAGGCCAGGGAGGAAAGGGAGCATTGTTACACTGATGGTCGGGATGTAAATTGCCAATGGCGACTCTGAAGAACGGTTCGGTGTTTCCTAAAACATCTAAAAAACACAGCTAGAGAGAAAGGGGCACATCCATTCATGGGCGTATAAATTGGAAAAATTAAAATCAACAAGACACAGACACCCCAAAGTTTAGGGCTGCTCTGGTTACAAGAACCTCCACTTGTGTACATCTTAAATATCCCAGGGATGAGAAAAATGGTAAAGAAGTTGTGGTACTTATGTACAATGGAATATCACTCAGCCATGAAATCAATATCATAAGGCTAGTAGCAGCATGATGAGTGGATTTAGGTACGACGATTCTAAGTGAAATAAGTCACACAGAAAAAGACACTTATCATAAGCTATCACTTATAGAGGGAATGTAAAAACCGTTACCCTTAAACTGAATTACAAAACAGAACAGAGTCACCCATTTTAAAAACACACTATGGCTGCTTAACGGGAAAGGTGAGGTGGGGTGATGCATAAAACAAGGGTTTCAAATTAGCTCAGATACCGTTCCATAAACCCAATATGTAGTAGACAAGACCTACTCCTTGCTCAGTGAACTAGACTCAACACCCCCTATTCAGCGCACAAGAATATATCTGAGTAGTAAGAATCTGAAAACCTATGTATTGATCTCTCTCTGGAAGAGAGTCAAGTGAGTGTAAAGCGGCATAAACACAGCCGTGAAAAGCAGCTAAAACCCATTTTAAAAATAAATTACTTTTAAAAACCCGTAAAACAAAGACAGTGTAAGAGAGAGTAATTCTTACAAAATTCGTTCAGGGGCTGTGATGCAACCTGGATTGACCATATCTAGACCCACAGCTGGATGAGACATAAGGGTGGACACTCTTGGGGCTGAGAGGTTTGGTGAGGTTGGGTGAGCAAACGCTGACCCTTTAAAGTAATACTGCGTGGTACCCATCCCATGGGTCCCAAATCTCCAGGTTCAAGGGCATCTTCCTACATCGAAAACATGCATGAGTAACCCAGATCATGGTACACCGTCTGATCGGGAAAGGGTTCTGAAACGCACCTCATTTCTCATCTCCTTGTGCTCGGGTTCGCCATTCCAGCTTCTTAACTAGTAATCTCCCTACATGGAGAAACAGCACCTTTAAGCTCCTGTTCCATACAGGTTGCAATTTGTCCTGAGGATGAACGGGAAGAGGGGCAACCAATGAGAGACTAGATCTAGGTGTTGGGACAGGCACAGGTCACTCTATTTTCCCATCAGGAAGAAGAAATAACCACAGGCTCAGCCTGCCGCCCGGAACCAGAATAGGGCCTGAGGCAATCCCGCACTTCTGCGGCCAGCTCCCAAAAAAGCCAGTTGAAAAATGGAGCATATGGGCAGTGCAATTCACAAACCTGCAGAGTTATAAATGATAACTCTCGTCCACAAATATATTGAGGGAAGGCAACGAAGAGGATTTGAAAGCAAGGCAGAACTGCAGGAAACACATTTCAGGAGGTAGATTCGAATCGCCTTTAAAGCACATGAAAAGCGGCAAAACGTCGACAATGATGCCCTTGGCCAAAAAGTGCGTATGCGTTTTTTCCTGAATATATTCAGGAAAAAACGCATACGCCCTTTTTGACCAACCAAGCAACCTGGAAAGGCAAATCAGCGCTACAAAGAAGTCTCGCTTCCAATCCGTCAAAAGGGCCATGCTGAAAAAAGTGTCAAAACCACAAATGCAGGACAGGCCAAGGAGAAATGGGAGCCTTGCCACGCTGATGGGCGGTATGAAAATTGCCAACAGCCACTCTGGAGAAGTGTACGGTGTGTCCTGAAACATCGAAAAAACACAGCTTAGGGAGCATAGGGCACTTCCACTCATGGGCGTATAAATTGGGAAAACTAAAAATCAGCAAGACACAGGCACCCCAAAGTTTAGGGCTGCTCAGTTGACAAAAACCTCCACTTCATGACACCTTAAATATCCCAGGAAAGAGAAAAATGGATAAAGAAGTTGTGGTCCTTATGTACAATGGAATATCACTCAGACATGAAATCAATGTCATAAGGCTAGTAGCAGCATGATGAGTGGATTTAGGTACGACGACTCTAAGTGAAATAAGTCACAAAGAAAAAGACACTTATCGTAAGCTATCACTTATAGAGGGAATGTAAAAACCGCTACACTTGAACTGAATTACAAAAGAGAACAGAGTCACACGTTTAGAAAACACACTATGGCTGCTTAACGGGAAAGGTGAGGTGGGGTGATGCATAAAACAAGGGTTTCAAATTAGCACAGATACCGTTCCATACACACAATATGTAATAGACAAGACCTACTCCTTGCTCAGTGAACTGGACTCAACACCCCCTATTCACCGCACAAGTATATATCTGACTAGTAAGAATCTTAAAACCTATGTATTCATATTTCTCTGGAAGTGTGTCAAGTGGGTGTAAAGCCGCATAAACACAGCCGTGAAAAGCAGCTAAACCCCATTATAAAAATAAATTACTTGTAAAAACCCGTAAAACAAAGACAGTGAAAGAGAGAGAAGTTCTTAAACAATTCGTTCATAGGCTGTGATGCAAACTGGATTGACCAATTCTAGACCAACAGGTGGATGAGACCTAAGGGTGGACACTCTTGGGGCTGACAGGTTTGGTGAGGTTGGGTGAGCAAACACAGACCCTTTAAAGTAATACTGCGTGGTACCCATCCCATGGGTCCCAAATCTCCAGGTTCAAGGGCATCTTCCTACATCGAAAACTTGCATGAGGAACCCAGATGATGGTACACCGTGTGATTTTGAAAGGTTTCTAAAACGCACCTCATTTCTCACCTCCTTGTGCTCGGGTTCTCCATTCCAGCTACTTTACTAGAAATCTCCCTACTTGGAGAATCAGCACCTTTAACCTCCTGTTCCATACAGGTTGCAATTTGTCCTAAAGATGAATGGGAAGAGGGGCAACCAATGAGAGACTAGATCTAGGTGTTGGGACAGGCACAGGACACTCTATTTTCCCATCAGGAAGAAGAATTAACCACAGGCTCAGCCTACCACCGGTAACCAGAATAGGGCCTGAGGCAATCCCGCGCTTCTGCGGCAAGCTCCCAAAAAAGCCAGTTGAAAAATGGAGCACATGGGCACTGCAATTCACAAACCTGCAGAGTTATAAATGATAACTCTCGTCCACAAATATATTGAGGGAAGGCAACGAAGAGGATTTGAAAGCAAGGCAGAATTGCAGGAAACTGGTTTCAGGAGGTAGATTCGAATCGCCTTTAAAGCACATGAAAAGCGGCAAAACTTCGACAATGATGCCCTTGGCCAAACAGGGCGTATGCGTTTTTTCCTGAATATATTCAGGAAAAAACGCATACGCCCTGTTTGGCCAACCAAGCAACCTGGAAAGGCTAATCAGCGCTACAAAGAAGTCTCGCTTCCCATTGGTCAAAAGGGCCATGCTGAAAAAAGTGTCAAAACCACAGAAGCAGGACAGGCCATGGAGAAATGTGAGCCTTGCTACACTGATGGGCGGGATGTAAATTGCCAGCAACCGCTCTGGAGAAGTGTACGGTGTGGCGTGAAACATCAAAAAAACACAGCTTAGGGAACATAGGGCACTTCCACTCATGGGCGTATAAATTGGGAAAATTAAAAATCAGCAAGACACAGGCACCCCAAAGTTTAGGGCTGCTCTGTTGACAAGAACCTCCACTTCATGACACCTTATATATCCCAGGAAAGAGAAAAATGGATAAAGAAGTTGTGGTCCTTATGTACAATGGAATATCACTCAGCCATGAAATCAATGTCATAAGGCTAGTAGCAGCATGATGAGTGGATTTAGGTACGACGACTCTAAGTGAAATAAGTCACACAGAAAAAGACACTTATCATAATCTATCACGTATAGAGGGAATGTAAAAACTGCTACACTTGAAATGAATTACAAAAGAGAACAGAGTCACACGTTTAGAAAACACACTATGGCTGCTTAACGGGAAAGATGAGGTGGTGTGATGCATAAAACAAGGGTTTCAAATTAGATCAGATACCGTTCCATACACCCAATATGTAATAGACAAGACCTACTCCTTGCTCAGTGAACTGGACTCAACACCCCCTATTCACCTCACAAGTATATATCTGACTAGTGAGAATCTTAAAACTTATGTATTGATATCTCTCTGGAAGAGTGTCAAGTGGGTGTAAAGCCGCATAAACACAACCGTGAAAAGCAGCTAAACCCCATTATAAAAATAAATTACTTGTAGAAACCCGTAAAACAAAGACAGTGAAAGAGAGAGAAATTCTTACACAATTAGTTCAGGGGCTGTGATGCAACCTGGATTGAAAATATCTAGACCCACAGTTGGATGAGACCTAAGGGTGGACACTCTTGGGGCTGACAGGTTTGGTGAGGTTGGGTGAGCAAACACAGACCCTTTAAGGTAATACTGCGTGGTACCCATCCCATGGGTCCCAAATCTCCAGTTTTAAGGGCATCTTCCTGCATTGAAAACATGCATGAGAAACCCAGAAGATGGTACACCATGTGATCGGGAAAATTTTCTAAAACGCACCTCATTTCTCATCTCCTTGTGCTCGGGTTCGCCATTCCAGCTACTTTACTAGCAATCTCCCTACTTGGAGAATCAACACCTTTAACCTCCTGTTCTGTACAGGTTGCAATTTGTCCTGAGGATGAACGGGAAGAGGGGCAACCAATGAGAGACTAGATGTAGGTGTTGGGACAGGCACAGGTCACTCTATTTTCCCATCAGGAAGAAGAATTAAGCACAGGCTCAGCCTGCCGCTGGGAACCAGAATAGTGCCTGAGGCAATCCCGCGCTTCTGCGGCCAGCTCCGAAAAAAGCCAGTTGAAAAATTGAGCACATGGGCACTGCAATTCACAAACCTGCAGAGTTATAAATGATAACTCTCGTCAACAAATATATTGAGGGAAGGCAACGAAGAGGATTTGAAAGCAAGGCAGAATTGCAGGAAACAGGTTTCAGGAGGTAGATTCGAATCGCCTTTAAAGCACATGAAAAGCGGCAAAACGTCGACAATGATGCCCTTGGCCAAAAAGGGCGTATGCGTTTTTTCCTGAATGTATTCAGGAAAAAACGCATACGCCCTTTTTGGCCAACCAAGCAACCTGGAAAGGCAAATCAGCGCTACAAAGAAGTCTCGCTTCCCATCGGTCAAAAGGGTCATGCTGCAAAAAGTGTCAAAACCAGAAATGCAGGACAGGCCATGGAGAAATGGCAGCCTTGCTACGCTGATGGGCGGGATGTAAATTGCCAACAGACACTCTGGAGAAGTGTACGGTGTGTCCTGAAACATCTAAAACACACAGCTTAGGGAGAATAGGGCACGTCCACTCATGGGCGTAGAAATTGGGAAAACTAAAAATCAGCAAGACACAGGCACCCCAAAGTTTAGGGCTGCTCTGTTGACAAGAACCTCCACTTCATGACACCTTAAATATCCCAGGAAAGAGAAAAATGGATAAAGAAGTCGTGGTCCTTATGTACAATGCAATATCACTCAGACATGAAATCAATGTCATAAGGCTAGTAGAAGCAAGATGAGTGGACTTATGTACGACGATTCTAAGTGAAATAAGTCACACAGAAAAAGACACTTATCATAAGCTATCACTTATAGAGGGAATGTAAAAACCGCTACACTTGAACTGAATTACAAAACAGAACAGAGTCACACGTTTAGAAAACACACTATGGCTGCTTAACGGGAAAGGTGAGGTGGGGTGATGCATAAAAAAAGGGTTTCAAATTAGCTCTGATACCGTTCCATACACCCAATATGTTATAGACAAGACCTACTCCTTGCTAAGTGAACTGGACTCAACACCCCCTATTCACTGCACAAGAATATATCTGACTAGTGAGAATCTTATAACTTATGTATTGATATCTCTCTGGAAGTGAGTCAAGTGGGTGTAAAGCCGCATAAACACAGCCGTGAAAAGCAGCTAAACCCCATTATAAAAATAAATTAGTTTTAAAAACCCATGAAACAAAGACAGTATAAGAGAGAGAAGTTCTTACAAAATTCATTCAGGGGCTGTGACTCAACCTGGATTGACCATATCTAGACCCACAGCTGGATGAGACATAAGGGTGGACACTCTTGGGGCTGAGAGGTTTGGTGAGGTTGGGTGAGCCAACGCAGACCCTTTAAAGTAATACTGCGTGGTACCCATCCCTTGGGTCCCAAATCTCCAAGTTCAAGGGCATCTTCCTACATCGAAAACATGCATGAGAAACCCAGAAGATGGTACACCGTGTGATTTTGAAAGGTTTCTAAAACGCACCTCATTTCTCAACACCGTGTGCTTGGGTTCGCCATTCCAGCTTCTTTACTAGCAATCTCCCTACTTGGAGAATCAGCACCTTTAACCTCCTGTTCCATACAGGTTGCAGTTTGTCCTAAGGATGAATGGGAAGAGGGGCAACCAATGAGAGACTAGATCTAGGTTTTGGGACAGGCACAGGTCACTCTATTTTCCCATCAGGAAGAAGAATTAACCACAGGCTCAGCCTGCCGCCCAGAACCAGAATAGGGCCTGAGGCAATCACGCGCTTCTGCGGCCAGCTCCCAAAAAAGCCAGTTGAAAAATGGAGCACATGGGCACTGCAATTCACAAACCTGCAGAGTTATAAATGATAACTCTCGTCCACAAATATTTTGAGGGAAGGCAACGAAGAGGATTTGAAAGCAAGGCAGAATTGCAGGAAACAGGTTTCAGGAGGTAGATTCGAATCGCCTGTAAAGCACATGAAAAGCGGCAAAACGTCGACAATGATGCCCTTGGCCAAAAAGGGCGTATGCGTTTTTTCCTGAATGTATTCAGGAAAAAACGCATACGCCCTTTTTGGCCAACCAAGCAACCTGGAAAGGCAAATCAGCGCTACAAAGAAGTCTCGCTTCCCATCGGTCAAAAGGGCCATGCTGAAAAAAGTGTCAAAACCACAAAAGCAGGACAGGCCATGGAGAAATGGCAGCCTTGCTACGCTGATGGGCGGTATGTAAATTGCCAACAGCCACTCTAGAGAAGTGTACGGTGTGTCCTGAAACATCGAAAAAACACAGCTTAGGGAGCATAGGGCACTTCCATTCATGGGCGTATAAATTGGGAAAACTAAAAATCAGCAAGACACAGGCACCCCAAAGTTTAGGGCTGCTCTGTTGACAAGAACCTCCACTTCATGACACCTTAAATATCCCAGGAAAGAGAAAAATGGATAAAGAAGTTGTGGTCCTTATGTACAATGGAATATCACTCAGCCATGAAATCAATGTCATAAGGCTAGTAGCAGCATGATGAGTGGATTTAGGTACGACGACTCTAAGTGAAATAAGTCACACAGAAAAAGACACTTATCGTAAGCTATCACTTATAGAGGGAATGTAAAAACCGCTACACTTGAACTGAATTACAAAAGAGAACAGAGTCACACGTTTAGAAAACACACTATGGCTGCTTAACGGGAAAAGTGAGGTGGGGTGATGCATAAAACAAGGGTTTCAAATTAGCTCAGATACCGTTCCATACACCCAATATGAAATAGACAAGACCTACTCCTTGCTCAGTGAACTGGACTCAACACCCCCTATTCACTGCACAAGAATATATCTGACTAGTGAGAATCTTAAAATTTATGTATTGATATCTCTTTGGAAGTGAGTCAAGTGGGTGTAAAGCCGCATAAACACAGCCGTGAAAAGCAGCTAAACCCCATTATAAAAATAAATTAGTTTTAAAAACCCATGAAACAAAGACAGTGAAAGAGAGAGAAATTCTTACAAAATTCATTCAGGGGCTGTGACGCAACCTGGAATGACCATATGTAGACCCACAGCTGGATGAGACATAAGGGTGGACACTCTAGGGGCTGAGAGGTTTGGTGAGGTTGGGTGAGCCAACGCAGACACTTTAAAGTAATACTGCGTGGTACCCATCCCATGGGTCCCAAATCTCCAAGTTCAAGGGCATCTTCCTACATCGAAAACATGCATGAGAAACCCAGAAGATGGTACACCGTGTGATTGGGAAAGTTTCTAAAACGCACCTCATTTCTCAAATCTGTGTGCTCAGGTTCGCCATTCCAGCTTCTTTACAACAATCTCCCTACTTGGAGAATCAGCACCTTTAACCTCCTTTTCTGTACAGCTTGCAATTTGTCCTGAGGATGAACGGGAACAGGGGCAACCAATGAGAGACTAGATGTAGGTATTGGGACAGGCACAGGTCACTCTATTTTCCCATCAGGAAGAAGAATTAAGCACAGGCTCAGCCTGCCGCCCGAAACCAGAATAGTGCCTGAGGCAATCCCGCGATTTGAGGCCAGCTCCCAAAAAAGCCAGTTGAAAAATGGAGCACATGGGCAATGCAATTCACAACCCTGCAGAGTTATAAATGATAACTCTCATCCACAAATATATTGAGGGAAGGCAACGAAGAGGATTTGAAAGCAAGGCAGAATTGCAGGAAACAGGTTTCAGGAGGTAGATTCGAATCGCCTTTAAAGCACATGAAAAGCGGCAAAACGTGGACAATGATGCCTTTGGCCAAAAAGGGCGTATGCGTTTTTTCCTGAATATATTCAGGAAAAAACGCATACGCCCTTTTTGGCCAACCAAGCAACATGGAAAGGCAAATCAGCACTACAAAGGAGTCTCGCTTCGAATCGGTCAAAAGGGCCATGCTGAAAAAAGTGTCAAAACCACAAAAGCAGGACAGGCCATGGAGAAATGGGAGCCTTGCTACACTGATGGGCGGGATGTAAATTGCCAGCAGCCACTCTGGAGAAGTGTACGGTGTGGCCTTAAACATCGAAAAAACACAGCTTAGGGAGCATAGGGCACTTCCACTCATGGGCGTATAAATTGGAAAATCTAAAAATCAGCAAGACACAGGCACCCCAAAGTATAGGGCTGCTCTGTTGACAAGAACCTCCACTTCATGACACCTTAAATATCCCAGGAAAGAGAAAAATGGATAAAGAAGTTGCGGTCCTTATGTACAATGGAATATCACTCAGCCATGAAATCAATGTCATAAGGCTAGTAGCAGCATGATGAGTGGATTTAGGTACGACGACTCTAAGTAAAATAAGTCACACAGAAAAAGACACTTATCATAAGCTATCACGTATAGAGGGAATGCAAAAACTGCTACACTTGAACTGAATTACAAAAGAGAAGAGTCACACGTTTAGAAAACACACTATGGCTGCTTAACGGGAAAGGTGAGGTGGTGTGATGCATAAAAGAAGCGTTTCAAATTAGCTCAGATACCGTTCCATACACCCAATATGTAATAGACAAGACCTACTCCTTGCTCAGTGAACTGGACTCAACACCCCCTATGCACCGCACAAGAATATATGTGACTAGTAAGAATCTTAAAACCTATGTATTGATATCTCTCTGGAAGTGTGTCAACTGTGTGTAAAGCCGCATAAACACAGCCGTGAAAAGCAGCTAAACCCCATTATAAAAATAAATTAGTTTTAAAAACCCATGAAACAAAAAAAGTGAAAGAGAGAGAAATTCTTACAAAATTCATTCAGGGGCTGTGACGCAACCTGGATTGACCATATCTAGACCCACAGCTGGATGAGACATAAGGGTGGACATTCTTGGGGCTGAGAGGTTTGGTGAGGTTGGGTGAGCCAACACAGACCCTTTAAGGTAATACTGCGTGGTACCCATCCCATGGGTCCCAAATCTCCAGGTTCAAGGGCATCTTCCTACATCGAAAACTTGCATGAGGAACCCAGAAGATGGTACACCGTGTGATTTTGAAAGGTTTCTAAAACGCACCTCATTTCTCATCTCCTTGTGCTCGGGTTCGCCATTCCAGCTACTTCACTAGCAATCTCCCTACTTGGAGAATCAGCACCTTTAACCTCCTGTTCCGTACAGGTTGCAATTTGTCCTGAGGTTGAACGGGAAGAGGGGCAGCCAATGAGAGACTAGATCTAGGTGTTGGGACAGGCACAGGTCACTCTATTTTCTCATCAGGAAGAAAAAATAACCACAGGCTCAGCCTGCCACCCGGAACCAGAATAGGGCCTGAGGCAATCCCGCGCTTCTGCGGCCAGCTCCAAAAAAAGCCAGTTGAAAAACGGAGCACATGGGCACTGCAATTCACAACCCTGCAGAGTTATAAATGATAACTCTCGTCCACAAATATATTGAGGGAAGGCAACGAAGAGGATTTGAAAGCAAGGCAGAATTGCAGGAAACAGGTTTCAGGAGGTAGATTCGAATCGCCTTTAAAGCACATGAAAAGCGGCAAAACGTGGACAATGATGCCCTTGGCCAAAAAGGGCGTATGCGTTTTTTCCTGAATATATTCAGGAAAAAACGCATACGCCCTTTTTGGCCAACCAAGCAACATGGAAAGGCAAATCAGCACTACAAAGGAGTCTCGCTTGGAATCCGTCAAAAGGGCCATGCTGAAAAAAGTGTCAAAACCACAAAAGCAGGACAGGCCATGGAGAAATGGGAGCCTTGCTACACTGATGGGCGGGATGCAAATTGCCAGCAGCCACTCTGGAGAAGTGTACGGTGTGTCCTGAAACATCGAAAAAACACAGCTTAGGGAGCATAGGGCACTTCCACTCATGGGCGTATAAATTGGGAAAACTAAAAATCAGCAAGACACAGGCACCCCAAAGTTTAGGGCTGCTCTGTTGACAAAAACCTCCACTTCATGACACCTTAAATATCCCAGGAAAGAGAAAAATGGATAAAGAAGTTGTGGTCCTTATGTACAATGGAATATCACTCAGCCATGAAATCAATGTCATAAGGTTAGTAGCAGCATGATGAGTGGATTTAGGTACGACGACTCTAAGTGAAATAAGTCACACAGAAAAAGACACTTATCATAATCTATCACGTATAGAGGGAATGTAAAAACTGCTACACTTGAACTGAATTACAAAAGAGAAGAGTCACACGTTTAGAAAACACACTATGGCTGCTTAACGGGAAAGGTGAGGTGGTGTGATGCATAAAACAAGGGTTTCAAATTAGCTCAGATACCGTTCCATACACCCAATATGTAATAGACAAGACCTACTCCTTGCTCAGTGAACTGGACTCAACACCCCCTATGCACCGCACAAGAATATATGTGACTAGTAAGAATCTTAAAACCTATGTATTGATATCTCTCTGGAAGTGTGTCAACTGTGTGTAAAGCCGCATAAACACAGCCGTGAAAAGCAGCTAAACCCCATTATAAAAATAAATTAGTTTTAAAAACCCATGAAACAAAGACAGTGAAAGAGACAGAAATTCTTACAAAATTCATTCAGGGGCTGTGACGCAACCTGGATTGACCATATCTAGACCCACAGCTGGATGAGACATATGGGTGGACATTCTTGGGGCTGAGAGGTTTGGTGAGGTTGGGTGAGCCAACACAGACCCTTTAAGGTAATACTGCGTGGTACCCATCCCATGGGTCCCAAATCTCCAGGTTCAAGGGCATCTTCCTACATCGAAAACTTGCATGAGGAACCCAGAAGATGGTACACCATGTGATTTTGAAAGGTTTCTAAAACGCACCTCATTTCTCATCTCCTTGTGCTCGGGTTCGCCATTCCAGCTACTTCACTAGCAATCTCCCTACTTGGAGAATCAGCACCTTTAACCTCCTGTTCCGTACAGGTTGCAATTTGTCCTGAGGATGAACGGGAAGAGGGGCAGCCAATGAGAGACTAGATCTAGGTGTTGGAACAGGCACAGGTCACTCTATTTTCTCATCAGGAAGAAGAAATAACCACAGGCTCAGCCTGCCAACCGGAACCAGAATAGGGCCTGAGGCAATCCCGCGCTTCTGCGGCCAGCTCCCAAAAAAGCCAGTTGAAAAATGGAGCACATGGGCACTGCAATTCACAACCCTGCAGAGTTATAAATGATAACTCTCGTCCACAAATATATTGAGGGAAGGCAACGAAGAGGATTTGAAAGCAAGGCAGAATTGCAGGAAACAGGTTTCAGGAGGTAGATTCGAATCGCCTTTAAAGCACATGAAAAGCGGCAAAACGTGGACAATGATGCCCTTGGCCAAAAAGGGCGTATGCGTTTTTTCCTGAATATATTCAGGAAAAAACGCATACGCCCTTTTTGGCCAACCAAGCAACATGGAAAGGCAAATCAGCACTACAAAGGAGTCTCGCTTGGAATCCGTCAAAAGGGCCATGCTGAAAAAAGTGTCAAAACCACAAAAGCAGGACAGGCCATGGAGAAATGGGAGCCTTGCTACACTTATGGGCGGGATGCAAATTGCCAGCAGCCACTCTGGAGAAGTGTACGGTGTGTCCTGAAACATCGAAAAAACACAGCTTAGGGAGCATAGGGCACTTCCACTCATGGGCGTATAAATTGGGAAAACTAAAAATCAGCAAGACACAGGCACCCCAAAGTTTAGGGCTGCTCTGTTGACAAAAACCTCCACTTCATGACACCTTAAATATCCCAGGAAAGAGAAAAATGGATAAAGAAGTTGTGGTCCTTATGTACAATGGAATATCACTCAGCCATGAAATCAATGTCATAAGGTTAGTAGCAGCATGATGAGTGGATTTAGGTACGACGACTCTAAGTGAAATAAGTCACACAGAAAAAGACACTTATCATAATCTATCACGTATAGAGGGAATGTAAAAACTGCTACACTTGAACTGAATTACAAAAGAGAACAGAGTCACACGTTTAGAAAACACACTATGGCTGCTTAACGGGAAAGGTGAGGTGGTGTGATGCATAAAACAAGGGTTTCAAATTAGCTCAGATACCGTTCCATACACCCAATATGTAATAGACAAGACCTACTCCTTGCTCAGTGAACTGGACTCAACACCCCCTATTCACCGCACAAGAATATATTTCACTAGTAAGAATCTTAAAACCTATGTATTGATATCTCTGTGGAAGTGTGTCAAGTGTGTGTAAAGCCGCGTAAACACAGCCGTGAAAAGCAGCTAAACCCCATTATAAAAATAAATTAGTTTTAAAAACCCATGAAACAAAGACAGTGAAAGAGACAGAAATTCTTACAAAATTCATTCAGGGGCTCTGACGCAACCTGGATTGACCATATCTAGACCCACAGCTGGATGAGACATAAGGGTGGACATTCTTGGGGCTGAGAGTTTTGGTGAGGTTGGGTGAGCCAACACAGACCCTTTAAGGTAATACTGCGTGGTACCCATCCCATGGGTCCCAAATCTCCAGGTTCAAGGGCATCTTCCTACATCGAAAACTTGCATGAGGAACCCAGAAGATGGTACACCGTGTGATTATGAAAGGTTTCTAAAACGCACCTCATTTCTCATCTCCTTGTGCTCGGTTTCGCCATTCCAGCTACTTCACTAGCAATCTCCCTACTTGGAGAATCAGCACCTTTAACCTCCTGTTCCGTACAGGTTGCAATTTGTCCTGAGGATGAACGGGAAGAGGGGCAGCCAATGAGAGACTAGATCTAGGTGTTGGGACAGGCACAGGTCACTCTATTTTCTCATCAGGAAGAAGAAATAACCACAGGCTCAGCCTGCCACCCGGAACCAGAATAGGGCCTGAGGCAATCCCGCGCTTCTGCGGCCAGCTCCCAAAAAAGCCAGTTGAAAAACGGAGCACATGGGCACTGCAATTCACAACCCTGCAGAGTTATAAATGATAACTCTCGTCCACAAATATATTGAGAGAAGGCAACGAAGAGGATTTGAAAGCAAGGCAGAATTGCAGGAAACAGGTTTCAGGAGGTAGATTCGAATCGCCTTTAAAGCACATGAAAAGCGGCAAAACGTGGACAATGATGCCCTTGGCCAAAAAGGGCGTATGCGTTTTTTCCTGAATATATTCAGGAAAAAACGCATACGCCCTTTTTGGCCAACCAAGCACCATGGAAAGGCAAATCAGCACTACAAAGGAGTCTCGCTTCGAATCGGTCAAAAGGGCCATGATGAAAAATGTGTCAAAACCACAAAAGCAGGACAGGCCATGGAGAAATGGGAGCCTTGCTACACTGATGGGCGGGATGTAAATTGCCAGCAGCCACTCTGGAGAAGTGTACGGTGTGGCCTTAAACATCGAAAAAACACAGCTTAGGGAGCATAGGGCACTTCCACTCATGGGCGTATAAATTGCGAAAAATAAAAATCAGCAAGACACAGGCACCCCAAAGTTTAGGGCTGCTCTGTTGACAAGAACCTCCACTTCATGACACCTTAAATATCCCAGGAAAGAGAAAAATGGATAAAGAAGTTGCGGTCCTTTTGTACAATGGAATATCACTCAGCCATGAAATCAATGTCATAAGGCTAGTAGCAGCATGATGAGTGGATTTAGTTACGACGATTCTAAGTGAAATAAGTCACACAGAAAAAGACACTTATCATAAGCTATCACGTATAGAGGGAATGTAAAAACTGCTACACTTGAACTGAATTACAAAAGAGAAGATTCACACGTTTAGAAAACACACTATGGCTGCTTAACGGGAAAGGTGAGGTGGTGTGATGCATAAAACAAGGGTTTCAAATTAGCTCAGATACCGTTCCATACACCCAATATGTAATAGACAAGACCTACTCCTTGCTCAGTGAACTGGACTCAACACCCCCTATTCACCGCACAAGAATATATGTCACTAGTAAGAATCTTAAAACCTATGTATTGATATCTCTGTGGAAGTGTGTCAAGTGTGTGTAAAGCCGCATAAACACAGCCATGAAAAGCAGCTAAACCCCATTATAAAAATAAATTAGTTTTAAAAACCCATGAAACAAAGACAGTGAAAGAGACAGAAATTCTTACAAAATTCATTCAGGGGCTGTGACGCAACCTGGATTGACCATATCTAGACCCACATCTGGATGAGACATAAGGGTGGACATTCTTGGGGCTGAGAGGTTTGGTTAGGTTGGGTGAGCCAACACAGACCCTTCAAGGCAATACTGCGTGGTACCCATCCCATGGGTCCCAAATCTCCAGGTTCAAGGGCATCTTCCTACATCGAAAACTTGCATGAGGAACCCAGAAGATGGTACACCGTGTGATTTTGAAAGGTTTCTAAAACGCACCTCATTTCTCATCTCCTTGTGCTCGGGTTCGCCATTCCAGCTACTTCACTAGCAATCTCCCTACTTGGAGAATCAGCACCTTTAACCTCCTGTTCCGTACAGGTTGCAATTTGTCCTGAGGATGAACGGGAAGAGGGGCAGCCAATGAGAGACTAGATCTAGGTGTTGGGACAGGCACAGGTCACTCTATTTTCTCATCAGGAAGAAGAAATAACCACAGGCTCAGCCTGCCACCCGGAACCAGAATAGGGCCTGAGGCAATCACGCGCTTCTGCGGCCAGCTCCAAAAAAAGCCAGTTGAAAAACGGAGCACATGGGCACTGCAATTCACAACACTGCAGAGTTATAAATGATAACTCTCGTCCACAAATATATTGAGGTAAGGCAACGAAGAGGATTTGAAAGCAAGGCAGAATTGCAGGAAACAGGTTTCAGGAGGTAGATTCGAATCGCCTTTAAAGCACATGAAAAGCGGCAAAACTTGGACAATGATGCCCTTGGCCAAAAAGGGCGTATGCGTTTTTTCCTGAATATATTCAGGAAAAAACGCATACGCCCTTTTAGGCCAACCAAGCAACATGGAAAGGCAAATCAGCACTACAAAGGAGTCTCGCTTCGAATCGGTCAAAAGGGCCAAGCTGAAAAATGTGTCAAAACCACAAAAGCAGGACAGGCCATGGAGAAATGGGAGCCTTGCTACACTGATGGGCGGGATGTAAATTGCCAGCAGCCACTCTGGAGAAGTGTACGGTGTGGCCTTAAACATCGAAAAAACACAGCTTAGGGAGCATAGGGCACTTCCACTCATGGGCGTATAAATTGGGAAAACTAAAAATCAGCAAGACACAGGCACCCCAAAGTTTAGGGCTGCTCTGTTGACAAGAACCTCCACTTCATGACACCTTAAATATCCCAGGAAAGAGAAAAATGGATAAAGAATTTGTGATCCTTATGTACAATGGAATATCACTCAGCCATGAAATCAATGTCATAAGGCTAGTAGCAGCATGATGAGTGGATTTAGGTACGACGACTCTAAGTGAAATAAGTCACATAGAAAAAGACACTTATCATAATCTATCACGTATAGAGGGAATGTAAAAACTGCTACACTTGAACTGAATTACAAAAGAGAACAGAGTCACACGTTTAGAAAACACACTATGGCTGCTTAACGGGAAAGGTGAGGTGGTGTGATGCATAAAACAAGGGTTTCAAATTAGCTCAGATACCGTTCCATACACCCAATATGTAATAGACAAGACCTACTCCTTGCTCAGTGAACTGGACTCAACACCCCCTATTCACCGCACAAGAATATATGTGACTAGTAAGAATCTTAAAACCTATGTATTGATATCTCTCTGGAAGTGTGTCAAGTGTGTGTAAAGCCGCATAAACACAGCCGTGAAAAGCAGCTAAACCCCATTATAAAAATAAATTAGTTTTAAAAACCCATGAAACAAAGACAGTGAAAGAGACAGAAATTCTTACAAAATTCATTCAGGGGCTGTGACGCAACCTGGATTGACCATATCTAGACCCACAGCTGGATGAGACATAAGGGTGGACATTCTTGGGGCTGAGAGGTTTGGTGAGGTTGGGTGAGCCAACACAGACCCTTTAAGGCAATACTGCGTGGTACCCATCCCATGGGTCCCAAATCTCCAGGTTCAAGGGCATCTTCCTACATCGAAAACTTGCATGAGGAACCCAGAAGATGGTACACCGTGTGATTTTGAAAGGTTTCTAAAACGCACCTCATTTCTCATCTCCTTGTGCTCGGGTTCGCCATTCCAGCTACTTCACTAGCAATCTCCCTACTTGGAGAATCAGCACCTTTAACCTCCTGTTCCGTACAGGTTGCAATTTGTCCTGAGGATGAACGGGAAGAGGGGCAGCCAATGAGAGACTAGATCTAGGTGTTGGGACAGGCACAGGTCACTCTATTTTCTCATCAGGAAGAAGAAATAACCACAGGCTCAGCCTGCCACCCGGAACCAGAATAGGGCCTGAGGCAATCCCGCGCTTCTGCGGCCAGCTCCCAAAAAAGCCAGTGGAAAAACGGAGCACATGGGCACTGCAATTCACAACCCTGCAGAGTTATAAATGATAACTCTCGTCCACAAATATATTGAGGGAAGGCAACGAAGAGGATTTGAAAGCAAGGCAGAATTGCAGGAAACAGGTTTCAGGAGGTAGATTCGAATCGCCTTTAAAGCACATGAAAAGCGGCAAAACGTGGACAATGATGCCCTTGGCCAAAAAGGGCGTATGCGTTTTTTCCTGAATATATTCAGGAAAAAACGCATACGCCCTTTTTGGCCAACCAAGCAACATGGAAAGGCAAATCAGCACTACAAAGGAGTCTCCCTTCGAATCGGTCAAAAGGGCCATGCTGAAAAAAGTGTCAAAACCACAAAAGCAGGACAGGCCATGGAGAAATGGGAGCCTTGCTACACTGATGGGCGGGATGTAAATTGCCAGCAGCCACTCTGGAGAAGTGTACGGTGTGGCCTTAAACATCGAAAAAACACAGCTTAGGGAGCATAGGGCACTTCCACTCATGGGCGTATAAATTGGGAAAACTAAAAATCAGCAAGACACAGGCACCCCAAAGTTTAGGGCTGCTCTGTTGACAAGAACCTCCACTTCATGACACCTTAAATATCCCAGGAAAGAGAAAAATGGATAAAGAAGTTGCGGTCCTTATGAACAATGGAATATCACTCAGCCATGAAATCAATGTCATAAGGCTAGTAGCAGCATGATGAGTGGATTTAGGTACGACGACTCTAAGTGAAATAAGTCACACAGAAAAAGACACTTATCATAATCTATCACGTATAGAGGGAATGTAAAAACTGCTACACTTGAACTGAATTACAAAAGAGAACAGAGTCACACGTTTAGAAAACACACTATGGCTGCTTAACGGGAAAGGTGAGGTGGTGTGATGCATAAAACAAGGGTTTCAAATTAGCTCAGATACCGTTCCATACACCCAATATGTAATAGACAAGACCTACTCCTTGCTCAGTGAACTGGACTCAACACCCCCTATTCACCGCACAAGAATATATGTGACTAGTAAGAATCTTAAAACCTATGTATTGATATCTCTCTGGAAGTGTGTCAAGTGTGTGTAAAGCCGCATAAACACAGCCGTGAAAAGCAGCTAAACCCCATTATAAAAATAAATTAGTTTTAAAAACCCATGAAACAAAGACAGTGAAAGAGACAGAAATTCTTACAAAATTCATTCAGGGGCTGTGACGCAACCTGGATTGACCATATCTAGACCCACAGCTGGATGAGACATAAGGGTGGATATTCTTGGGGCTGAGAGGTTTGGTGAGGTTGAGTGAGCCAACACAGAACCTTTAAGGTAATACTGCGTGGGACCCATCCCATGGGTCCCAAATCTCCAGGTTCAAGGGCATCTTCCTACATCGAAAACTTGCATGAGGAACCCAGAAGATGGTACACCGTGTGATTTTGAAAGGTTTCTAAAACGCACCTCATTTCTCATCTCCTTGTGCTCGGGTTCGCCATTCCAGGTACTTCACTAGCAATCTCCCTACTTGGAGAATCAGCAACTTTAACCTCCTGTTCCGTACAGGTTGCAATTTGTCCTGAGGATGAACGGGAAGAGGGGCAGCCAATGAGAGACTAGATCTAGGTGTTGGGACAGGCACAGGTCACTCTATTTTCTCATCAGGAAGAAGAAATAACCACAGGCTCAGCCTGCCACCCGGAACCAGAATAGGGCCTGAGGCAATCCTGCGCTTCTGCGGCCAGCTCCCAAAAAAGCCAGTTGAAAAATGGAGCACATGGGCACTGCAATTCACAACCCTGCAGAGTTATAAATGATAACTCTCGTCCACGAAGGCAACGAAGAGGATTTGAAAGCATGGCAGAATTGCAGGAAACAGGTTTCAGGAGGTAGATTCGAATCGCTTTTAAAGCACATGAAAAGCGGCAAAACGTGGACAATGATGCCCTCGGCCAAAAAGGGCGTATGCGTTTTTTCCTGAATATATTCAGGAAAAAACGCATACGCCCTTTTTGGCCAACCAAGCAACATGGAAAAGCAAATCAGCACTACAAAGGAGTCTCGCTTCGAATCGGTCAAAAGGCCCATGCTGAAAAAAGTGTCAAAACCACAAAAGCAGGACAGGCCATGGAGAAATGGGAGCCTTGCTACACTGATGGGCGGGATGTAAATTGCCAGCAGCCACTCTGGAGAAGTGTACGGTGTGGCCTTAAACATCGAAAAAACAGAGCTTAGGGAGCATAGGGCACTTCCACTCATGGGCGTACAAATTGGGAAAACTAAAAATCAGCAAGACACAGGCACCCCAAAGTTTAGGGCTGCTCTGTTGACAAGAACCTCCACTTCATGACACCTTAAATATCCCAGGAAAGTGAAAAATGGATAAAGAAGTTGTGGTCCTTATGTACAATGGAATATCACTCAGCCATGAAATCAATGTCATAAGGCTAGTAGCAGCATGATGAGTGGATTTAGGTACGACGACTCTAAGTGAAATAAGTCACACAGAAAAAGACACTTATCATAAGCTATCACGTATAGAGGGAATGTAAAAACTGCTACACTTGAACTGAATTACAAAAGAGAACAGAGTCACACGTTTAGAAAACACACTATGGCTGCTTAACGGGAAAGATGAGGTGGTGTAATGCATAAAACAAGGATTTCAAATTAGCTCAGATACCGTTCCATACACCCAATATGTAATAGACAAGACCTACTCCTTGCTCAGTGAACTGGACTCAACACCCCCTATTCACCGTACAAGAATATATCTGACTAGTGAGAATCTTAAAACCTATGTATTGATATCTCTCTGGAAGTGAGTCAAGTGTGTGTAAAGCCGCATAAACACAGCCGTGAAAAGCAGCTAAACCCCATTATAAAAATAAATTAGTTTTAAAAACCCATGAAACAAAGACAGTGAAAATGAGAGAAATTCTTACAAAATTCATTCAGTGGCTGTGACGCAACCTGGATTGACCATATCTAGAGCCACAGCTGGATGAGACATAGGGTGGACACTCTTGGGGCTGAGAGGTTTGGTGAGGTTGGGTGAGCCAACACAGACCCTTTAAGGTAATACTGCGTGGTACCCATCCCATGGGTCCCAAATCTCCAGGTTCAAGGGCATCTTCCTTCATCGAAAACTTGCATGAGGAACCCAGAAGATGGTACACCGTGTGATTTTGAAAGGTTTCTAAAACGCACCTCATTTCTCATCTCCTTGTGCTCGGGTTCGCCATTCCAGCTATTTTACTAGCAATCACCCTACTTGGAGAATCAGCACCTTTAACCTCCTGTTCCGTACAGGTTGCAATTTGTCCTGAGGATGAACGGGAAGAGGGGCAGCCAATGAGAGACTAGATCTAGGTGTTGGGACAGGCACAGGTCACTCTATTTTCTCATCAGGAAGAAGAAATTACCACAGGCTCAGCCTGCCACCCGGAACCAGAATAGGGCCTGAGGCAATCCCGCACTTCTGCGGCCAGCTCCCAAAAAAGCCAGTTGAAAAACGGAGCACATGGGCACTGCAATTCACAACCCTGCAGAGTTATAAATGATAACTCTCGTCCACAAATATATTGAGGGAAGGCAACGAAGAGGATTTGAAAGCAAGGCAGAATTGCAGGAAACAGGTTTCAGGAGGTAGATTCGAATCGCCTTTAAAGCACATGAAAAGCGGCAAAACGTGGACAATGATGCCCTTGGCCAAAAAGGGCGTATGCGTTTTTTCCTGAATATATTCAGGAAAAAACGCATACGCCCTTTTTGGCCAACCAAGCAACATGGAAAGGCAAATCAGCACTACAAAGGAGTCTCCCTTCGAATCGGTCAAAAGGGCCATGCTGAAAAAAGTGTCAAAACCACAAAAGCAGGACAGGCCATGGAGAAATGGGAGCCTTGCTACACTGATGGGCGGGATGTAAATTGCCAGCAGCCACTCTGGAGAAGTGTACGGTGTGGCCTTAAACAACGAAAAAACACAGCTTAGGGAGCATAGGGCACTTCCACTCATGGGCGTATAAATTGGGAAAACTAAAAATCAGCAAGACACAGGCACCCCAAAGTTTAGGGCTGCTCTGTTGACAAGAACCTCCACTTCATGACACCTTAAATATCCCAGGAAAGAGAAAAATGGATAAAGAAGTTGCGGTCCTTATGTACAATGGAATATCACTCAGCCATGAAATCAATGTCATAAGGCTAGTAGCAGCATGATGAGTGGATTTAGGTACGACGACTCTAAGTGAAATAAGCCACACAGAAAAAGACACTTATCATAATCTATCACGTATAGAGGGAATGTAAAAACTGCTACACTTGAACTGAATTACAAAAGAGAACAGAGTCACACGTTTAGAAAACACACTATGGCTGCTTAACGGGAAAGGTGAGGTGGTGTGATGCATAAAACAAGGGTTTCAAATTAGCTCAGATACCGTTCCATACACCCAATATGTAATAGACAAGACCTACTCCTTGCTCAGTGAACTGGACTCAACACCCCGTATTCACCGCACAAGAATATATGTGACTAGTAAGAATCTTAAAACCTATGTATTGATATCTCTCTGGAAGTGTGTCAAGTGTGTGTAAAGCCGCATAAACACAGCCGTGAAAAGCAGCTAAACCCCATTATAAAAATAAATTAGTTTTAAAAACCCATGAAACAAAGACAGTGAAAGAGACAGAAATTCTTACAAAATTCATTCAGGGGCTGTGACGCAACCTGGATTGACCATATCTAGACCCACAGCTGGATGAGACATAAGGGTGGACATTCTTGGGGCTGAGAGGTTTGGTGAGGTTGGGTGAGCCAACACAGACCCTTTAAGGCAATACTGCGTGGTACCCATCCCATGGGTCCCAAATCTCCAGGTTCAAGGGCATCTTCCTACATCGAAAACTTGCATGAGGAACCCAGAAGATGGTACACCGTGTGATTTTGAAAGGTTTCTAAAACGCACCTCATTTCTCATCTCCTTGTGCTCGGGTTCGCCATTCCAGCTACTTCACTAGCAATCTCCCTACTTGGAGAATCAGCACCTTTAACCTCCTGTTCCGTACAGGTTGCAATTTGTCCTGAGGATGAACGGGAAGAGGGGCAGCCAATGAGAGACTAGATCTAGGTGTTGGGACAGGCACAGGTCACTCTATTTTCTCATCAGGAAGAAGAAATAACCACAGGCTCAGCCTGCCACCCGGAACCAGAATAGGGCCTGAGGCAATCCCGCGCTTCTGCGGCCAGCTCCCAAAAAAGCCAGTTGAAAAACGGAGCACATGGGCACTGCAATTCACAACCCTGCAGAGTTATAAATGATAACTCTCGTCCACAAATATATTGAGGGAAGGCAACGAAGAGGATTTGAAAGCAAGGCAGAATTGCAGGAAACAGGTTTCAGGAGGTAGATTCGAATCGCCTTTAAAGCACATGAAAAGCGGCAAAACGTGGACAATGATGCCCTTGGCCAAAAAGGGCGTATGCGTTTTTTCCTGAATATATTCAGGAAAAAACGCATACGCCCTTTTTGGCCAACCAAGCAACATGGAAAGGCAAATCAGCACTACAAAGGAGTCTCCCTTCGAATCGGTCAAAAGGGCCATGCTGAAAAAAGTGTCAAAACCACAAAAGCAGGACAGGCCATGGAGAAATGGGAGCCTTGCTACACTGATGGGCGGGATGTAAATTGCCAGCAGCCACTCTGGAGAAGTGTACGGTGTGGCCTTAAACATCGAAAAAACACAGCTTAGGGAGCATAGGGCACTTCCACTCATGGGCGTATAAATTGGGAAAACTAAAAATCAGCAAGACACAGGCACCCCAAAGTTTAGGGCTGCTCTGTTGACAAGAACCTCCACTTCATGACACCTTAAATATCCCAGGAAAGAGAAAAATGGATAAAGAAGTTGCGGTCCTTATGTACAATGGAATATCACTCAGCCATGAAATCAATGTCATAAGGCTAGTAGCAGCATGATGAGTGGATTTAGGTACGACGACTCTAAGTGAAATAAGTCACACAGAAAAAGACACTTATCATAATCTATCACGTATAGAGGGAATGTAAAAACTGCTACACTTGAACTGAATTACAAAAGAGAACAGAGTCACACGTTTAGAAAACACACTATGGCTGCTTAACGGGAAAGGTGAGGTGGTGTGATGCATAAAACAAGGGTTTCAAATTAGCTCAGATACCGTTCCATACACCCAATATGTAATAGACAAGACCTACTCCTTGCTCAGTGAACTGGACTCAACACCCCCTATTCACCGTACAAGAATATATCTGACTAGTGAGAATCTTAAAACCTATGTATTGATATCTCTCTGGAAGTGAGTCAAGTGTGTGTAAAGCCGCATAAACACAGCCGTGAAAAGCAGCTAAACCCCATTATAAAAATAAATTAGTTTTAAAAACCCATGAAACAAAGACAGTGAAAATGAGAGAAATTCTTACAAAATTCATTCAGTGGCTGTGACGCAACCTGGATTGACCATATCTAGAGCCACAGCTGGATGAGACATAGGGTGGACACTCTTGGGGCTGAGAGGTTTGGTGAGGTTGGGTGAGCCAACACAGACCCTTTAAGGTAATACTGCATGGTACCCATCCCATGGGTCCCAAATCTCCAGGTTCAAGGGCATCTTCCTTCATCGAAAACTTGCATGAGGAACCCAGAAGATGGTACACCGTGTGATTTTGAAAGGTTTCTAAAACGCACCTCATTTCTCATCTCCTTGTGCTCGGGTTCGCCATTCCAGCTATTTTACTAGCAATCACCCTACTTGGAGAATCAGCACCTTTAACCTCCTGTTCCGTACAGGTTGCAATTTGTCCTGAGGATGAACGGGAAGAGGGGCAGCCAATGAGAGACTAGATCTAGGTGTTGGGACAGGCACAGGTCACTCTATTTTCTCATCAGGAAGAAGAAATTACCACAGGCTCAGCCTGCCACCCGGAACCAGAATAGGGCCTGAGGCAATCCCGCACTTCTGCGGCCAGCTCCCAAAAAAGCCAGTTGAAAAACGGAGCACATGGGCACTGCAATTCACAACCCTGCAGAGTTATAAATGATAACTCTCGTCCACAAATATATTGAGGGAAGGCAACGAAGAGGATTTGAAAGCAAGGCAGAATTGCAGGAAACAGGTTTCAGGAGGTAGATTCGAATCGCCTTTAAAGCACATGAAAAGCGGCAAAACGTGGACAATGATGCCCTTGGCCAAAAAGGGCGTATGCGTTTTTTCCTGAATATATTCAGGAAAAAACGCATACGCCCTTTTTGGCCAACCAAGCAACATGGAAAGGCAAATCAGCACTACAAAGGAGTCTCCCTTCGAATCGGTCAAAAGGGCCATGCTGAAAAAAGTGTCAAAACCACAAAAGCAGGACAGGCCATGGAGAAATGGGAGCCTTGCTACCCTGATGGACGGGATGTAAATTGCCAGCAGCCACTCTGGAGAAGTGTACGGTGTGGCCTTAAACAACGAAAAAACACAGCTTAGGGAGCATAGGGCACTTCCACTCATGGACGTATAAATTGGGAAAACTAAAAATCAGCAAGACACAGGCACCCCAAAGTTTAGGGCTGCTCTGTTGACAAGAACCTCCACTTCATGACACCTTAAATATCCCAGGAAAGAGAAAAATGGATAAAGAAGTTGCGGTCCTTATGTACAATGGAATATCACTCAGCCATGAAATCAATGTCATAAGGCTAGTAGCAGCATGATGAGTGGATTTAGGTACGACGACTCTAAGTGAAATAAGCCACACAGAAAAAGACACTTATCATAATCTATCACGTATAGAGGGAATGTAAAAACTGCTACACTTGAACTGAATTACAAAAGAGAACAGAGTCACACGTTTAGAAAACACACTATGGCTGCTTAACGGGAAAGGTGAGGTTGTGTGATGCATAAAACAAGGGTTTCAAATTAGCTCAGATACCGTTCCATACACCCAATATGTAATAGACAAGACCTACTCCTTGCTCAGTGAACTGGACTCAACACCCCCTATTCACCGCACAAGAATATATGTGACTAGTAAGAATCTTAAAACCTATGTATTGATATCTCTCTGGAAGTGTGTCAAGTGTGTGTAAAGCCGCATAAACACAGCCGTGAAAAGCAGCTAAACCCCATTATAAAAATAAATTAGTTTTAAAAACCCATGAAACAAAGACAGTGAAAGAGACAGAAATTCTTACAAAATTCATTCAGGGGCTGTGACGCAACCTGGATTGACCATATCTAGACCCACAGCTGGATGAGACATAAGGGTGGACATTCTTGGGGCTGAGAGGTTTGGTGAGGTTGGGTGAGCCAACACAGAACCTTTAAGGTAATACTGCGTGGGACCCATCCCATGGGTCCCAAATCTCCAGGTTCAAGGGCATCTTCCTACATCGAAAACTTGCATGAGGAACCCAGAAGATGGTACACCGTGTGATTTTGAAAGGTTTCTAAAACGCACCTCATTTCTCATCTCCTTGTGCTCGGGTTCGCCATTCCAGCTACTTCACTAGCAATCTCCCTACTTGGAGAATCAGCACCTTTAACCTCCTGTTCCGTACAGGTTGCAATTTGTCCTGAGGATGAACGGGAAGAGGGGCAGCCAATGAGAGACTAGATCTAGGTGTTGGGACAGGCACAGGTCACTCTATTTTCTCATCAGGAAGAAGAAATAACCACAGGCTCAGCCTGCCACCCGGAACCAGAATAGGGCCTGAGGCAATCCCGCGCTTCTGCGGCCAGCTCCCAAAAAAGCCAGTTGAAAAATGGAGCACATGGGCACTGCAATTCACAACCCTGCAGAGTTATAAATGATAACTCTCGTCCACGAAGGCAACGAAGAGGATTTGAAAGCAAGGCAGAATTGCAGGAAACAGGTTTCAGGAGGTAGATTCGAATCGCTTTTAAAGCACATGAAAAGCGGCAAAACGTGGACAATGATGCCCTCGGCCAAAAAGGGCGTATGCGTTTTTTCCTGAATATATTCAGGAAAAAACGCATACGCCCTTTTTGGCCAACCAAGCAACATGGAAAAGCAAATCAGCACTACAAAGGAGTCTCGCTTCGAATCGGTCAAAAGGCCCATGCTGAAAAATATGTCAAAACCACAAAAGCAGGACAGGCCATGGAGAAATGGGAGCCTTGCTACACTGATGGGCGGGATGTAAATTGCCAGCAGCCACTCTGGAGAAGTGTACGGTGTGGCCTTAAACATCGAAAAAACAGAGCTTAGGGAGCATAGGGCACTTCCACTCATGGGCGTACAAATTGGGAAAACTAAAAATCAGCAAGACACAGGCACCCCAAAGTTTAGGGCTGCTCTGTTGACAAGAACCTCCACTTCATGACACCTTAAATATCCCAGGAAAGTGAAAAATGGATAAAGAAGTTGTGGTCCTTATGTACAATGGAATATCACTCAGCCATGAAATCAATGTCATAAGGCTAGTAGCAGCATGATGAGTGGATTTAGGTACGACGACTCTAAGTGAAATAAGTCACACAGAAAAAGACACTTATCATAAGCTATCACGTATAGAGGGAATGTAAAAACTGCTACACTTGAACTGAATTACAAAAGAGAACAGAGTCACACGTTTAGAAAACACACTATGGCTGCTTAACGGGAAAGATGAGGTGGTGTGATGCATAAAACAAGGATTTCAAATTAGCTCAGATACCGTTCCATACACCCAATATGTAATAGACAAGACCTACTCCTTGCTCAGTGAACTGGACTCAACACCCCCTATTCACCGTACAAGAATATATCTGACTAGTGAGAATCTTAAAACCTATGTATTGATATCTCTCTGGAAGTGAGTCAAGTGTGTGTAAAGCCGCATAAACACAGCCGTGAAAAGCAGCTAAACCCCATTATAAAAATAAATTAGTTTTAAAAACCCATGAAACAAAGACAGTGAAAGAGAGAGAAATTCTTACAAAATTCATTCAGGGGCTGTGACGCAACCTGGATTGACCATATCTAGAGCCACAGCTGGATGAGACATAGGGTGGACACTCTTGGGGCTGAGAGGTTTGGTGAGGTTGGGTGAGCCAACACAGACCCTTTAAGGTAATACTGCGTGGTACCCATCCCATGGGTCCCAAATCTCCAGGTTCAAGGGCATCTTCCTTCATCGAAAACTTGCATGAGGAACCCAGAAGATGGTACACCGTGTGATTTTGAAAGGTTTCTAAAACGCACCTCATTTCTCATCTCCTTGTGCTCGGGTTCGCCATTCCAGCTATTTTACTAGCAATCACCCTATTTGGAGAATCAGCACCTTTAACCTCCTGTTCCGTACAGGTTGCAATTTGTCCTGAGGATGAACGGGAAGAGGGGCAGCCAATGAGAGACTAGATCTAGGTGTTGGGACAGGCACAGGTCACTCTATTTTCTCATCAGGAAGAAGAAATAACCACAGGCTCAGCCTGCCACCCGGAACCAGAATAGGGCCTGAGGCAATCCCGCGCTTCTGCGGCCAGCTCCCAAAAAAGCCAGTTGAAAAACGGAGCACATGGGCACTGCAATTCACAACCCTGCAGAGGTATAAATGATAACTCTCGTCCACAAATATATTGAGGGAAGGCAACGAAGAGGATTTGAAAGCAAGGCAGAATTGCAGGAAACAGGTTTCAGGAGGTAGATTCGAATCGCCTTTAAAGCACATGAAAAGCGGCAAAACGTGGACAATGATGCCCTTGGCCAAAAAGGGCGTATGCGTTTTTTCCTGAATATATTCAGGAAAAAACGCATACGCCCTTTTTGGCCAACCAAGCAACATGGAAAGGCAAATCAGCACTACAAAGGAGTCTCCCTTCGAATCGGTCAAAAGGGCCATGCTGAAAAAAGTGTCAAAACCACAAAAGCAGGACAGGCCATGGAGAAATGGGAGCCTTGCTACACTGATGGGCGGGATGTAAATTGCCAGCAGCCACTCTGGAGAAGTGTACGGTGTGGCCTTAAACATCGAAAAAACACAGCTTAGGGAGCATAGGGCACTTCCACTCATGGGCGTATAAATTGGGAAAACTAAAAATCAGCAAGACACAGGCACCCCAAAGTTTAGGGCTGCTCTGTTGACAAGAACCTCCACTTCATGACACCTTAAATATCCCAGGAAAGAGAAAAATGGATAAAGAAGTTGCGGTCCTTATGTACAATGGAATATCACTCAGCCATGAAATCAATGTCATAAGGCTAGTAGCAGCATGATGAGTGGATTTAGGTACGACGACTCTAAGTGAAATAAGTCACACAGAAAAAGACACTTATCATAATCTATCACGTATAGAGGGAATGTAAAAACTGCTACACTTGAACTGAATTACAAAAGAGAACAGAGTCACACGTTTAGAAAACACATTATGGCTGCTTAACGGGAAAGGTGAGGTGGTGTGATGCATAAAACAAGGGTTTCAAATTAGCTCAGATACCGTTCCATACACCCAATATGTAATAGACAAGACCTACTCCTTGCTCAGTGAACTGGACTCAACACCCCCTATTCACCGCACAAGAATATATGTCACTAGTAAGAATCTTAAAACCTATGTATTGATATCTCTGTGGAAGTGTGTCAAGTGTGTGTAAAGCCGCATAAACACAGCCATGAAAAGCAGCTAAACCCCATTATAAAAATAAATTAGTTTTAAAAACCCATGAAACAAAGACAGTGAAAGAGACAGAAATTCTTACAAAATTCATTCAGGGGCTGTGACGCAACCTGGATTGACCATATCTAGACCCACATCTGGATGAGACATAAGGGTGGACATTCTTGGGGCTGAGAGGTTTGGTGAGGTTGGGTGAGCCAACACAGACCCTTCAAGGCAATACTGCGTGGTACCCATCCCATGGGTCCCAAATCTCCAGGTTCAAGGGCATCTTCCTACATCGAAAACTTGCATGAGGAACCCAGAAGATGGTACACCGTGTGATTTTGAAAGGTTTCTAAAACGCACCTCATTTCTCATCTCCTTGTGCTCGGGTTCGCCATTCCAGCTACTTCACTAGCAATCTCCCTACTTGGAGAATCAGCACCTTTAACCTCCTGTTCCGTACAGGTTGCAATTTGTCCTGAGGATGAACGGGAAGAGGGGCAGCCAATGAGAGACTAGATCTAGGTGTTGGGACAGGCACAGGTCACTCTATTTTCTCATCAGGAAGAAGAAATAACCACAGGCTCAGCCTGCCACCCGGAACCAGAATAGGGCCTGAGGCAATCACGCGCTTCTGCGGCCAGCTCCAAAAATAGCCAGTTGAAAAACGGAGCACATGGGCACTGCAATTCACAACACTGCAGAGTTATAAATGATAACTCTCGTCCACAAATATATTGAGGTAAGGCAACGAAGAGGATTTGAAAGCAAGGCAGAATTGCAGGAAACAGGTTTCAGGAGGTAGATTCGAATCGCCTTTAAAGCACATGAAAAGCGGCAAAACGTGGACAATGATGCCCTTGGCCAAAAAGGGCGTATGCGTTTTTTCCTGAATATATTCAGGAAAAAACGCATACGCCCTTTTAGGCCAACCAAGCAACATGGAAAGGCAAATCAGCACTACAAAGGAGTCTCGCTTCGAATCGGTCAAAAGGGCCAAGCTGAAAAATGTGTCAAAACCACAAAAGCAGGACAGGCCATGGAGAAATGGGAGCCTTGCTACACTGATGGGCGGGATGTAAATTGCCAGCAGCCACTCTGGAGAAGTGTACGGTGTGGCCTTAAACATCGAAAAAACACAGCTTAGGGAGCATAGGGCACTTCCACTCATGGGCGTATAAATTGGGAAAACTAAAAATCAGCAAGACACAGGCACCCCAAAGTTTAAGGCTGCTCTGTTGACAAGAACCTCCACTTCATGACACCTTAAATATCCCAGGAAAGAGAAAAATGGATAAAGAATTTGTGATCCTTATGTACAATGGAATATCACTCAGCCATGAAATCAATGTCATAAGGCTAGTAGCAGCATGATGAGTGGATTTAGGTACGACGACTCTAAGTGAAATAAGTCACATAGAAAAAGACACTTATCATAATCTATCACGTATAGAGGGAATGTAAAAACTGCTACACTTGAACTGAATTACAAAAGAGAACAGAGTCACACGTTTAGAAAACACACTATGGCTGCTTAACGGGAAAGGTGAGGTGGTGTGATGCATAAAACAAGGGTTTCAAATTAGCTCAGATACCGTTCCATACACCCAATATGTAATAGACAAGACCTACTCCTTGCTCAGTGAACTGGACTCAACACCCCCTATTCACCGCACAAGAATATATGTGACTAGTAAGAATCTTAAAACCTATGTATTGATATCTCTCTGGAAGTGTGTCAAGTGTGTGTAAAGCCGCATAAACACAGCCGTGAAAAGCAGCTAAACCCCATTATAAAAATAAATTAGTTTTAAAAACCCATGAAACAAAGACAGTGAAAGAGACAGAAATTCTTACAAAATTCATTCAGGGGCTGTGACGCAACCTGGATTGACCATATCTAGACCCACAGCTGGATGAGACATAAGGGTGGACATTCTTGGGGCTGAGAGGTTTGGTGAGGTTGGGTGAGCCAACACAGACCCTTTAAGGCAATACTGCGTGGTACCCATCCCATGGGTCCCAAATCTCCAGGTTCAAGGGCATCTTCCTACATCGAAAACTTGCATGAGGAACCCAGAAGATGGTACACCGTGTGATTTTGAAAGGTTTCTAAAACGCACCTCATTTCTCATCTCCTTGTGCTCGGGTTCGCCATTCCAGCTACTTCACTAGCAATCTCCCTACTTGGAGAATCAGCACCTTTAACCTCCTGTTCCGTACAGGTTGCAATTTGTCCTGAGGATGAACGGGAAGAGGGGCAGCCAATGAGAGACTAGATCTAGGTGTTGGGACAGGCACAGGTCACTCTATTTTCTCATCAGGAAGAAGAAATAACCACAGGCTCAGCCTGCCACCCGGAACCAGAATAGGGCCTGAGGCAATCCCGCGCTTCTGCGGCCAGCTCCCAAAAAAGCCAGTTGAAAAACGGAGCACATGGGCACTGCAATTCACAACCCTGCAGAGTTATAAATGATAACTCTCGTCCACAAATATATTGAGGGAAGGCAACGAAGAGGATTTGAAAGCAAGGCAGAATTGCAGGAAACAGGTTTCAGGAGGTAGATTCGAATCGCCTTTAAAGCACATGAAAAGCGGCAAAACGTGGACAATGATGCCCTTGGCCAAAAAGGGCGTATGCGTTTTTTCCTGAATATATTCAGGAAAAAACGCATACGCCCTTTTTGGCCAACCAAGCAACATGGAAATGCAAATCAGCACTACAAAGGAGTCTCCCTTCGAATCGGTCAAAAGGGCCATGCTGAAAAAAGTGTCAAAACCACAAAAGCAGGACAGGCCATGGAGAAATGGGAGCCTTGCTACACTGATGGGCGGGATGTAAATTGCCAGCAGCCACTCTGGAGAAGTGTACGGTGTGGCCTTAAACATCGAAAAAACACAGCTTAGGGAGCATAGGGCACTTCCACTCATGGGCGTATAAATTGGGAAAACTAAAAATCAGCAAGACACAGGCACCCCAAAGTTTAGGGCTGCTCTGTTGACAAGAACCTCCACTTCATGACACCTTAAATATCCCAGGAAAGAGAAAAATGGATAAAGAAGTTGCGGTCCTTATGTACAATGGAATATCACTCAGCCATGAAATCAATGTCATAAGGCTAGTAGCAGCATGATGAGTGGATTTAGGTACGACGACTCTAAGTGAAATAAGTCACACAGAAAAAGACACTTATCATAATCTATCACGTATAGAGGGAATGTTAAAACTGCTACACTTGAACTGAATTACAAAAGAGAACAGAGTCACACGTTTAGAAAACACACTATGGCTGCTTAACGGGAAAGGTGAGGTGGTGTGATGCATAAAACAAGGGTTTCAAATTAGCTCAGATACCGTTCCATACACCCAATATGTAATAGACAAGACCTACTCCTTGCTCAGTGAACTGGACTCAACACCCCCTATTCACCGCACAAGAATATATGTGACTAGTAAGAATCTTAAAACCTATGTATTGATATCTCTCTGGAAGTGTGTCAAGTGTGTGTAAAGCCGCATAAACACAGCCGTGAAAAGCAGCTAAACCCCATTATAAAAATAAATTAGTTTTAAAAACCCATGAAACAAAGACAGTGAAAGAGACAGAAATTCTTACAAAATTCATTCAGGGGCTGTGACGCAACCTGGATTGACCATATCTAGACCCACAGCTGGATGAGACATAAGGGTGGACATTCTTGGGGCTGAGAGGTTTGGTGAGGTTGGGTGAGCCAACACAGAACCTTTAAGGTAATACTGCGTGGGACCCATCCCATGGGTCCCAAATCTCCAGGTTCAAGGGCATCTTCCTACATCGAAAACTTGCATGAGGAACCCAGAAGATGGTACACCGTGTGATTTTGAAAGGTTTCTAAAACGCACCTCATTTCTCATCTCCTTGTGCTCGGGTTCGCCATTCCAGCTACTTCACTAGCAATCTCCCTACTTGGAGAATCAGCACCTTTAACCTCCTGTTCCGTACAGGTTGCAATTTGTCCTGAGGATGAACGGGAAGAGGGGCAGCCAATGAGAGACTAGATCTAGGTGTTGGGACAGGCACAGGTCACTCTATTTTCTCATCAGGAAGAAGAAATAACCACAGGCTCAGCCTGCCACCCGGAACCAGAATAGGGCCTGAGGCAATCCCGCGCTTCTGCGGCCAGCTCCCAAAAAAGCCAGTTGAAAAATGGAGCACGTGGGCACTGCAATTCACAACCCTGCAGAGTTATAAATGATAACTCTCGTCCACGAAGGCAACGAAGAGGATTTGAAAGCAAGGCAGAATTGCAGGAAACAGGTTTCAGGAGGTAGATTCGAATCGCTTTTAAAGCACATGAAAAGCGGCAAAACGTGGACAATGATGCCCTCGGCCAAAAAGGGCGTATGCGTTTTTTCCTGAATATATTCAGGAAAAAACGCATACGCCCTTTTTGGCCAACCAAGCAACATGGAAAAGCAAATCAGCACTACAAAGGAGTCTCGCTTCGAATCGGTCAAAAGGCCCATGCTGAAAAAAGTGTCAAAACCACAAAAGCAGGACAGGCCATGGAGAAATGGGAGCCTTGCTACACTGATGGGCGGGATGTAAATTGCCAGCAGCCACTCTGGAGAAGTGTACGGTGTGGCCTTAAACATCGAAAAAACAGAGCTTAGGGAGCATAGGGCACTTCCACTCATGGGCGTACAAATTGGGAAAACTAAAAATCAGCAAGACACAGGCACCCCAAAGTTTAGGGCTGCTCTGTTGACAAGAACCTCCACTTCATGACACCTTAAATATCCCAGGAAAGTGAAAAATGGATAAAGAAGTTGTGGTCCTTATGTACAATGGAATATCACTCAGCCATGTAATCAATGTCATAAGGCTAGTAGCAGCATGATGAGTGGATTTAGGTACGACGACTCTAAGTGAAATAAGTCACACAGAAAAAGACACTTATCATAAGCTATCACGTATAGAGGGAATGTAAAAACTGCTACACTTGAACTGAATTACAAAAGAGAACAGAGTCACACGTTTAGAAAACACACTATGGCTGCTTAACGGGAAAGATGAGGTGGTGTGATGCATAAAACAAGGATTTCAAATTAGCTCAGATACCGTTCCATACACCCAATATGTAATAGACAAGACCTACTCCTTGCTCAGTGAACTGGACTCAACACCCCCTATTCACCGTACAAGAATATATCTGACTAGTGAGAATCTTAAAACCTATGTATTGATATCTCTCTGGAAGTGAGTCAAGTGTGTGTAAAGCCGCATAAACACAGCCGTGAAAAGCAGCTAAACCCCATTATAAAAATAAATTAGTTTTAATAACCCATGAAACAAAGACAGTGAAAGAGAGAGAAATTCTTACAAAATTCATTCAGGGGCTGTGACGCAACCTGGATTGACCATATCTAGAGCCACAGCTGGATGAGACATAGGGTGGACACTCTTGGGGCTGAGAGGTTTGGTGAGGTTGGGTGAGCCAACAGAGACCCTTTAAGGTAATACTGCGTGGTACCCATCCCATGGGTCCCAAATCTCCAGGTTCAAGGGCATCTTCCTACATCGAAAACTTGCATGAGGAACCCAGAAGATGGTACACCGTGTGATTTTGAAAGGTTTCTAAAACGCACCTCATTTCTCATCTCCTTGTGCTCGGGTTCGCCATTCCAGCTACTTCACTAGCAATCTCCCTACTTGGAGAATCAGCACCTTTAACCTCCTGTTCCGTACAGGTTGCAATTTGTCCTGAGGATGAACGGGAAGAGGGGCAGCCAATGAGAGACTAGATCTAGGTGTTGGGACAGGCACAGGTCACTCTATTTTCTCATCAGGAAGAAGAAATAACCACAGGCTCAGCCTGCCACCCGGAACCAGAATAGGGCCTGAGGCAATCCCGCGCTTCTGCGGCCAGCTCCCAAAAAAGCCAGTTGAAAAACGGAGCACATGGGCACTGCAATTCACAACCCTGCAGAGTTATAAATGATAACTCTCGTCCACAAATATATTGAGGGAAGGCAACGAAGAGGATTTGAAAGCAAGGCAGAATTGCAGGAAACAGGTTTCAGGAGGTAGATTCGAATCGCCTTTAAAGCACATGAAAAGCGGCAAAACGTGGACAATGATGCCCTTGGCCAAAAAGGGCGTATGCGTTTTTTCCTGAATATATTCAGGAAAAAACGCATACGCCCTTTTTGGCCAACCAAGCAACATGGAAAGGCAAATCAGCACTACAAAGGAGTCTCCCTTCGAATCGGTCAAAAGGGCCATGCTGAAAAAAGTGTCAAAACCACAAAAGCAGGACAGGCCATGGAGAAATGGGAGCCTTGCTACACTGATGGGCGGGATGTAAATTGCCAGCAGCCACTCTGGAGAAGTGTACGGTGTGGCCTTAAACATCGAAAAAACACAGCTTAGGGAGCATAGGGCACTTCCACTCATGGGCGTATAAATTGGGAAAACTAAAAATCAGCAAGACACAGGCACCCCAAAGTTTAGGGCTGCTCTGTTGACAAGAACCTCCACTTCATGACACCTTAAATATCCCAGGAAAGAGAAAAATGGATAAAGAAGTTGCGGTCCTTATGTACAATGGAATATCACTCAGCCATGAAATCAATGTCATAAGGCTAGTAGCAGCATGATGAGTGGATTTAGGTACGACGACTCTAAGTGAAATAAGTCACACAGAAAAAGACACTTATCATAATCTATCACGTATAGAGGGAATGTAAAAACTGCTACACTTGAACTGAATTACAAAAGAGAACAGAGTCACACGTTTAGAAAACACACTATGGCTGCTTAACGGGAAAGGTGAGGTGGTGTGATGCATAAAACAAGGGTTTCAAATTAGCTCAGATACCGTTCCATACACCCAATATGTAATAGACAAGACCTACTCCTTGCTCAGTGAACTGGACTCAACACCCCCTATTCACCGCACAAGAATATATGTGACTAGTAAGAATCTTAAAACCTATGTATTGATATCTCTCTGGAAGTGTGTCAAGTGTGTGTAAAGCCGCATAAACACAGCCGTGAAAAGCAGCTAAACCCCATTATAAAAATAAATTAGTTTTAAAAACCCATGAAACAAAGACAGTGAAAGAGACAGAAATTCTTACAAAATTCATTCAGGGGCTGTGACGCAACCTGGATTGACCATATCTAGACCCACAGCTGGATGAGACATAAGGGTGGACATTCTTGGGGCTGAGAGGTTTGGTGAGGTTGGGTGAGCCAACACAGAACCTTTAAGGTAATACTGCGTGGGACCCATCCCATGGGTCCCAAATCTCCAGGTTCAAGGGCATCTTCCTACATCGAAAACTTGCATGAGGAACCCAGAAGATGGTACACCGTGTGATTTTGAAAGGTTTCTAAAACGCACCTCATTTCTCATCTCCTTGTGCTCGGGTTCGCCATTCCAGCTACTTCACTAGCAATCTCCCTACTTGGAGAATCAGCACCTTTAACCTCCTGTTCCGTACAGGTTGCAATTTGTCCTGAGGATGAACGGGAAGAGGGGCAGCCAATGAGAGACTAGATCTAGGTGTTGGGACAGGCACAGGTCACTCTATTTTCTCATCAGGAAGAAGAAATAACCACAGGCTCAGCCTGCCACCCGGAACCAGAATAGGGCCTGAGGCAATCCCGCGCTTCTGCGGCCAGCTCCCAAAAAAGCCAGTTGAAAAATGGAGCACGTGGGCACTGCAATTCACAACCCTGCAGAGTTATAAATGATAACTCTCGTCCACGAAGGCAACGAAGAGGATTTGAAAGCAAGGCAGAATTGCAGGAAACAGGTTTCAGGAGGTAGATTCGAATCGCTTTTAAAGCACATGAAAAGCGGCAAAACGTGGACAATGATGCCCTCGGCCAAAAAGGGCGTATGCGTTTTTTCCTGAATATATTCAGGAAAAAACGCATACGCCCTTTTTGGCCAACCAAGCAACATGGAAAAGCAAATCAGCACTACAAAGGAGTCTCGCTTCGAATCGGTCAAAAGGCCCATGCTGAAAAAAGTGTCAAAACCACAAAAGCAGGACAGGCCATGGAGAAATGGGAGCCTTGCTACACTGATGGGCGGGATGTAAATTGCCAGCAGCCACTCTGGAGAAGTGTACGGTGTGGCCTTAAACATCGAAAAAACAGAGCTTAGGGAGCATAGGGCACTTCCACTCATGGGCGTACAAATTGGGAAAACTAAAAATCAGCAAGACACAGGCACCCCAAAGTTTAGGGCTGCTCTGTTGACAAGAACCTCCACTTCATGACACCTTAAATATCCCAGGAAAGTGAAAAATGGATAAAGAAGTTGTGGTCCTTATGTACAATGGAATATCACTCAGCCATGTAATCAATGTCATAAGGCTAGTAGCAGCATGATGAGTGGATTTAGGTACGACGACTCTAAGTGAAATAAGTCACACAGAAAAAGACACTTATCATAAGCTATCACGTATAGAGGGAATGTAAAAACTGCTACACTTGAACTGAATTACAAAAGAGAACAGAGTCACACGTTTAGAAAACACACTATGGCTGCTTAACGGGAAAGATGAGGTGGTGTGATGCATAAAACAAGGATTTCAAATTAGCTCAGATACCGTTCCATACACCCAATATGTAATAGACAAGACCTACTCCTTGCTCAGTGAACTGGACTCAACACCCCCTATTCACCGTACAAGAATATATCTGACTAGTGAGAATCTTAAAACCTATGTATTGATATCTCTCTGGAAGTGAGTCAAGTGTGTGTAAAGCCGCATAAACACAGCCGTGAAAAGCAGCTAAACCCCATTATAAAAATAAATTAGTTTTAATAACCCATGAAACAAAGACAGTGAAAGAGAGAGAAATTCTTACAAAATTCATTCAGGGGCTGTGACGCAACCTGGATTGACCATATCTAGAGCCACAGCTGGATGAGACATAGGGTGGACACTCTTGGGGCTGAGAGGTTTGGTGAGGTTGGGTGAGCCAACAGAGACCCTTTAAGGTAATACTGCGTGGTACCCATCCCATGGGTCCCAAATCTCCAGGTTCAAGGGCATCTTCCTTCATCGAAAACTTGCATGAGGAACCCAGAAGATGGTACACCGTGTGATTTTGAAAGGTTTCTAAAACGCACCTCATTTCTCATCTCCTTGTGCTCGGGTTCGCCATTCCAGCTATTTTACTAGCAATCACCCTACTTGGAGAATCAGCACCTTTAACCTCCTGTTCCGTACAGGTTGCAATTTGTCCTGAGGATGAACGGGAAGAGGGGCAGCCAATGAGAGACTAGATCTAGGTGTTGGGACAGGCACAGGTCACTCTATTTTCTCATCAGGAAGAAGAAATAACCACAGGCTCAGCCTGCCACCCGGAACCAGAATAGGGCCTGAGGCAATCCCGCGCTTCTGCGGCCAGCTCCCAAAAAAGCCAGTTGAAAAACGGAGCACATGGGCACTGCAATTCACAACCCTGCAGAGGTATAAATGATAACTCTCGTCCACAAATATATTGAGGGAAGGCAACGAAGAGGATTTGAAAGCAAGGCAGAATTGCAGGAAACAGGTTTCAGGAGGTAGATTCGAATCGCCTTTAAAGCACATGAAAAGCGGCAAAACGTGGACAATGATGCCCTTGGCCAAAAAGGGCGTATGCGTTTTTTCCTGAATATATTCAGGAAAAAACGCATACGCCCTTTTTGGCCAACCAAGCAACATGGAAAGGCAAATCAGCACTACAAAGGAGTCTCCCTTCGAATCGGTCAAAAGGGCCATGCTGAAAAAAGTGTCAAAACCACAAAAGCAGGACAGGCCATGGAGAAATGGGAGCCTTGCTACACTGATGGGCGGGATGTAAATTGCCAGCAGCCACTCTGGAGAAGTGTACGGTGTGGCCTTAAACATCGAAAAAACACAGCTTAGGGAGCATAGGGCACTTCCACTCATGGGCGTATAAATTGGGAAAACTAAAAATCAGCAAGACACAGGCACCCCAAAGTTTAGGGCTGCTCTGTTGACAAGAACCTCCACTTCATGACACCTTAAATATCCCAGGAAAGAGAAAAATGGATAAAGAAGTTGCGGTCCTTATGTACAATGGAATATCACTCAGCCATGAAATCAATGTCATAAGGCTAGTAGCAGCATGATGAGTGGATTTAGGTACGACGACTCTAAGTGAAATAAGTCACACAGAAAAAGACACTTATCATAATCTATCACGTATAGAGGGAATGTAAAAACTGCTACACTTGAACTGAATTACAAAAGAGAACAGAGTCACACGTTTAGAAAACACATTATGGCTGCTTAACGGGAAAGGTGAGGTGGTGTGATGCATAAAACAAGGGTTTCAAATTAGCTCAGATACCGTTCCATACACCCAATATGTAATAGACAAGACCTACTCCTTGCTCAGTGAACTGGACTCAACACCCCCTATTCACCGCACAAGAATATATGTGACTAGTAAGAATCTTAAAACCTATGTATTGATATCTCTCTGGAAGTGTGTCAAGTGTGTGTAAAGCCGCATAAACACAGCCGTGAAAAGCAGCTAAACCCCATTATAAAAATAAATTAGTTTTAAAAACCCATGAAACAAAGACAGTGAAAGAGAAAGAAATTCTTACAAAATTCATTCAGGGGCTGTGACGCAACCTGGATTGACCATATCTAGACCCACAGCTGGATGAGACATAAGGGTGGACATTCTTGGGGCTGAGAGGTTTGGTGAGGTTGGGTGAGCCAACACAGAACCTTTAAGGTAATACTGCGTGGGACCCATCCCATGGGTCCCAAATCTCCAGGTTCAAGGGCATCTTCCTACATCGAAAACTTGCATGAGGAACCCAGAAGATGGTACACCGTGTGATTTTGAAAGGTTTCTAAAACGCACCTCATTTCTCATCTCCTTGTGCTCGGGTTCGCCATTCCAGCTACTTCACTAGCAATCTCCCTACTTGGAGAATCAGCACCTTTAACCTCCTGTTCCGTACAGGTTGCAATTTGTCCTGAGGATGAACGGGAAGAGGGGCAGCCAATGAGAGACTAGATCTAGGTGTTGGGACAGGCACAGGTCACTCTATTTTCTCATCAGGAAGAAGAAATAACCACAGGCTCAGCCTGCCACCCGGAACCAGAATAGGGCCTGAGGCAATCCCGCGCTTCTGCGGCCAGCTCCCAAAAAAGCCAGTTGAAAAATGGAGCACATGGGCACTGCAATTCACAACCCTGGAGAGTTATAAATGATAACTCTCGTCCACGAAGGCAACGAAGAGGATTTGAAAGCAAGGCAGAATTGCAGGAAACAGGTTTCAGGAGGTAGATTCGAATCGCTTTTAAAGCACATGAAAAGCGGCAAAACGTGGACAATGATGCCCTCGGCCAAAAAGGGCGTATGCGTTTTTTCCTGAATATATTCAGGAAAAAACGCATACGCCCTTTTTGGCCAACCAAGCAACATGGAAAAGCAAATCAGCACTACAAAGGAGTCTCGCTTCGAATCGGTCAAAAGGCCCATGCTGAAAAATGTGTCAAAACCACAAAAGCAGGACAGGCCATGGAGAAATGGGAGCCTTGCTACACTGATGGGCGGGATGTAAATTGCCAGCAGCCACTCTGGAGAAGTGTACGGTGTGGCCTTAAGCATCGAAAAAACAGAGCTTAGGGAGCATAGGGCACTTCCACTCATGGGCGTACAAATTGGGAAAACTAAAAATCAGCAAGACACAGGCACCCCAAAGTTTAGGGCTGCTCTGTTGACAAGAACCTCCACTTCATGACACCTTAAATATCCCAGGAAAGTGAAAAATGGATAAAGAAGTTGTGGTCCTTATGTACAATGGAATATCACTCAGCCATGAAATCAATGTCATAAGGCTAGTAGCAGCATGATGAGTGGATTTAGGTACGACGACTCTAAGTGAAATAAGTCACACAGAAAAAGACACTTATCATAAGCTATCACGTATAGAGGGAATGTAAAAACTGCTACACTTGAACTGAATTACAAAAGAGAACAGAGTCACACGTTTAGAAAACACACTATGGCTGCTTAACGGGAAAGATGAGGTGGTGTGATGCATAAAACAAGGATTTCAAATTAGCTCAGATACCGTTCCATACACCCAATATGTAATAGACAAGACCTACTCCTTGCTCAGTGAACTGGACTCAACACCCCCTATTCACCGTACAAGAATATATCTGACTAGTGAGAATCTTAAAACCTATGTATTGATATCTCTCTGGAAGTGAGTCAAGTGTGTGTAAAGCCGCATAAACACAGCCGTGAAAAGCAGCTAAACCCCATTATAAAAATAAATTAGTTTTAAAAACCCATGAAACAAAGACAGTGAAAGAGAGAGAAATTCTTACAAAATTCATTCAGGGGCTGTGACGCAACCTGGATTGACCATATCTAGAGCCACAGCTGGATGAGACATAGGGTGGACACTCTTGGGGCTGAGAGGTTTGGTGAGGTTGGGTGAGCCAACACAGACCCTTTAAGGTAATACTGCGTGGTACCCATCCCATGGGTCCCAAATCTCCAGGTTCAAGGGCATCTTCCTTCATCGAAAACTTGCATGAGGAACCCAGAAGATGGTACACCGTGTGATTTTGAAAGGTTTCTAAAACGCAGCTCATTTCTCATCTCCTTGTGCTCGGGTTTGCCATTCCAGCTATTTTACTAGCAATCACCCTACTTGGAGAATCAGCACCTTTAACCTCCTGTTCCCTACAGGTTGCAATTTGTCCTGAGGATGAACGGGAAGAGGGGCAACCAATGAGAGACTAGATCTAGGTGTTGGGACAGGCACAGGTCACTCTATTTTCCCATCAGGAAAAAGAAATAACCACAGGCTCAGCCTGCCACCCAGAACCAGCATAGGGCCTGAGGCATACCCGCGCTTTTGCAGCCAGCTCCCAAAAAAGCGAGTTGAAAAATGGAGCTCAGGGGCACTGCAATTCACAAACCTGCAGAGTTATAAATGATAAGTATCGTCCAAAAATATATTGAGGGAAGGCTACGAAGAGGATTTGAAAGCAAGGCAGAATTGCAGGAAACAGATTTCAGGAGGTAGATTCGAATCGCCTTTAAAGCACATGAAAATCGGCCAAAAGTGGACAATGATGCCCTTGGGCAAAAAGGGCGTATGCGTTTTTTCCTGAATATATTCAGGAAAAAACGCATACGCCCTTTTTGGCCAACCAAGCAACCTGGAAAGGCAAATCAGCGCTACAAAGAAGTCTCGCTTCCCATCCATCAAAAGGGCCATGCTGATTAAAGTGTCAAAACCACAAATGCAGGACAGGCCATGGAGAAATTGGAGCCTTGCTACGCTGATGGGCGGGATATAAATTGCGAACAGCCACTCTGGAGAAGTGTACGGTGTGCCCTGAAACATCGAAAAAACACAGTTTAGGGAGCATATGGCACTTCCACTCATGGGCGTATAAATTGGGAAAACTAAAAATCAGCAAGACACAGGCACCCCAAAGTTTCGGGCTGCTCTGTTGACAAGAACCTCCACTTCATGACACCTTAAATATCCCAGGAAAGAGAAAAATGGATAAAGAAGTTGTGGTCCTTATGTACAATGGAATATCACTCAGACATGAAATCAATGTCATAAGGCTAGTAGCAGCATGATGGGTGGATTTAGGTATGACGACTCTAAGGGAAATAAGTCACACAGAAAAAGAGACTTATCGTAAGCTATCACTTATAGAGGGAATGTAAAAACTGCTACACTTGAACTGAATTACAAAACAGAACAGAGTCACACGTTTAGAAAACACACTATGGCTGCTTAACGGGAAAGGTGAGGTGGGGTGATGCATAAAACAAGGGTTTCAAATTAGCTCAGATACCGTTCCATACACCCAATATGTAATAGACAAGACCTACTCCTTGCTCAGTGAACTGGACTCAACACCCCCTATTCACCGCACAAGTATATATCTGACTAGTAAGAATCTTAAAACCTATGTATTGATATCTGTCTGGAAGTGTGTCAATTGGGTGTAAAGCCGCATAAACAGAGCCGTGAAAAGCAGCTAAACCCCATTATAAAAATAAATTAGTTTTAAAAACCCATGAAACAAAGACAGTGAAAGAGAGAGAAATTCTTACAAAATTCATTCAGTGGCTGTGACGCAACCTGGATTGACCATATCTAGAGCAACAGCTGGATGAGACATAAGGGTGGACACTCTTGGGGCTGAGAGGTTTGGTGAGGTTGGGTGAGCAAACGCAGACCCTTTAAAGTAATACTGTGTGGTACCCATCCCATGGGTCCCAAGTCTCCAGTTTCAAGGGCGTCTTCCTGCATCGAAAACATGCATGAGAAACCCAGAAGATGGTACACCGTGTGATCGGGAAAGGTTTCTAAAACGCACCTCGTTTCTCATCTCCTTGTGCTCGGGTTCGCCATTCCAGATACTTTACTAGCAATCTCCCTTCTTGGAGAATCAGCACCTTTAACCTCCTGTTCTGTACAGGTTGCAATTTGTCCTGAGGATGAACGGGAAGAGGGGCAACCAATGAGAGACTAGATCTAGGTGTTGGGACAGGCACAGGTCACTCTATTTTCCCATCAGGAAGAAGAATTAAGCACAGGCTCAGCCTGCCGCCCGGAATCAGAATAGTGCCTGAGGCAATCCCGCGATTTGAGGCCAGCTCCCAAAATAGCGAGTTGAAAAATGGAGCTGAGGGGCACTGCAATTCACAAACCTGCAGAATTATAAATGATAACTCTCGTCCACAAATATATTGAGGGAAGGCAACGAAGAGGATTTGAAAGCAAGGCAGAACTGCAGGAAACAGATTTCAGGAGGTAGATTCAATTCGCCTTTAAAGCACATGAAAAGCGGCAAAACGTCGACAATGATGCCCTTGGCCAAAAAGGGCGTATGCGTTTTTTCCTGAATATATTCAGGAAAAAACGCATACGCCCTTTTTGGCCAACCAAGCAACCTGGAAAGGCAAATCAGCGCTACAAAGAAGTCTCGCTTCCCATCGGTCTAAAGGGCCATGCTGATAAAAGTGTCAAAACCACAAATGCAGGACAGGCCATGGAGAAATTGGAGCCTTGCTACGCTGATGGGCGGGATGTAAATTGCCAGCAGCCACTCTGGAGAAGTGTACGGTGTGTCCTGAAACATCGAAAAAACACAGCTTAGGGAGCATAGGGAACGTCCACTCATGGGCGTATAAATTGGGAAAAATAAAAATCAGCAAGACACAGGCACCCCAAAGTTTAGGGCTGCTCTGTTGACAAGAACCTCCACTTCATGACACCTTAAATATCCCCGGAAAGAGAAAAATGGATAAAGAAGTTGTGGTCCTTATGTACAATGGAATATCACTCAGATATGAAATCAATGTCATAAGGCAAGTAGAAGCAAGATGAGTGAACTTAGGTACGACGATTCTAAGTGAAATAAGTCACACAGAAAAAGACACTTATCATAAGCTATCACTTATAGAGGGAATGTAAAAACCGCTACAGTTGAACTGAATTACAAAACAGAACAGACTCACACGTTTAGAAAACACACTATGGCTGCTTAACGGGAAAGGTGAGGTGGGGTGATGCATAAAACAAGGGTTTCAAATTCGCTCAGATACCGTTCCATACACCCAATATGTAATAGACAAGACCTACTCCTTGCTCAGTGAACTGGACTCAACACCCCCTATTCACCGCACAAGAATATATGTGACTAGTAAGAATCTTAAAACCTATGTATTGATATCTCTCTGGAAGTGAGTCAAGTGAGTGTAAATCCGCATAAACACAGCCGTGAAAAGCAGCTAAACCCCATTATAAAAATAAATTACTTTTAAAAACCCGTAAAACAAAGACAGTGAAAGAGAGAGAAATTCTTACAAAATTCGTTCAGAGGCTGTGATGCAACCTGGATTGACCATATCTAGACCCACAGCTGGATGAGACATAAGGGTGGACACTCTTGGGGATGAGAGGTTTGGTGAGGTTGGGTGAGCAAATGCAGACCCTTTAAAGTAATACTGTGTGGTACCCATCCATGGGTCCCAAATGTCCAGGTTCAAGGGAATCTTCCTACATCGAAAACATGCATGAGAAACCTAGAAGATGGTACACCGTCTGAACGGGAAAGGTTTCTGAAACGCACCTCATTTCTCATCTCCTTGTGCTCGGGTTCGCCATTCCAGCTTCGTAACTAGTAATCTCCCTACTTGGAGAAACAGCACCTTTAACCTCCTGTTCCATACAGGTTGCACTTTGTCCTGAGGATGAACGGGAAGAGGGGCAACCAATGAGAGACTAGATCTAGGTGTTGGGACAGGCACAGGTCACTCTATTTTCACATCAGGAAGAAGAATTAACCACAGGCTCAGCCTGCCGCCAGGAACCAGAATAGGGCCTGAGGCAATCCGGCGCTTCTGCGGCCACCTCCCAAGAAAGCCAGTTGAAAAATGGAGCACATGGGTACTGCAATTCACAAACCTGCAGAGTTATAAATGATAACTCTCGTCCACAAATATATTGAGGGAAGGCAACGAAGAGCATTTGAAAGCAAGGCAGAATTGCAGGAAACTGGTTTCAGGAGGTAGATTCGAATCGGCTTTAAAGCACATGAAAAGCGGCAAAACATCGACAATGATGCCCTTGGCCAAAAAGGGCGTATGCGTTTTTTCCTGAATATATTCAGGAAAAAACGCATACGCCCTTTTTGGCCAACCAAGCAACCTGGAAAGGCAAATCAGCGCTACAAAGAAGTCTCGCTTCCCATCGGTCAAAAGGGCCATGCTGAAAAATGTGTCAAAACCACAAAAGCAGGACGGGCCATGGAGAAATGGGAGCCTTGCTACGCTGATGGGCGGGACGTAAATTGCCAGCAACCACTCTGGAGAAGTGTACGGTGTGGCCTTAAACATCGAAAAAACACAGCTTATGGAGCATAGGGCACTTCCACTCATGGGCGTATAAATTGGGAAAATTAAAAATCAGCAAGACACAGGCAAACCAAAGTTTAGGGCTGCTCTGTTGACAAGAACCTCCACTTCATGACACCTTAAATATCCCAGGAAAGAGAAAAATGGATAAAGAAGTTGTGGTCCTTATGTACAATGGTATATCACTCAGCCATGAAATCAATGTTATAAGGCTAGAAGCAGCATGATGAGTGGATTTAGGTACGATGACTCTAAGTGAAATAAGTCACACCGAAATAGACACTTATCATAAGCTATCACTTATAGAGGGAATGTAAAAACTGCTACACATGAACTGAATTACAAAAGAGAAAAGAGTCACAGGTTTAGAAAACACACTATGGCTGCTTAACGGGAAAGGTGAGGTGGTGTGATGCATAAAACAAGGGTTTCAAATTAGCTCAGATACCGTTCCATACACCGAATATGTAATAGACAAGACCTACTCCTTGCTCAGTGAACTGGACTCAACACCCCCTATTCACCACACAAGTATATATCTGACTAGTAAGAATCTTAAAACCTATGTATTGATATCTGTCTGGAAGTGAGTCAAGTGGGTGTAAAGCCGCATAAACACAGCCGTGAAAAGCAGCTAAACCCCATTATAAAAATAAATTACTTGTAAAAACCCGTAAAACAAAGACAGTGAAAGAAGAGAAATTCTTACACAATTCGTTCAGGGGTTGTGATGCAACCTGGATTGACCATATCTAGACCCACAGCTGGATGAGACCTAAGGGTGGACACTCTTGGGGCTGACAGGTTTGGTGAGGTTGGGTGAGCAAACGCAGACCCTTTAAAATAATACTGTGTGGTACCCATCCCATGGGTCCCAAATCTCCAGTTTCAAGGGCATCTTCCTGCATCGAAAACATGCATGAGAAACCCAGAAGATGGTACACCGTGTGATCGGGAAAGGTTTCTAAAACGCACCTCATTTCTCATCTCCTTGTGCTCGGGTTCGCCATTCCAGATACTTTACTAGCAATCTCCCTTCTTGGAGAAAAAGCACCTTTAACCTCCTGATCTGTACAGGTTGCAATTTGTCCTGAGGAAGAACGGGAAGAGGGGCAACCAATGAGAGACTAGATCTAGGTGTTGGGACAGGCACAGGTCACTCTATTTTCCCGTCAGGAAGAAGAATTAACCACAGGCTCAGCCTGCCGCCGGGAACCAGAATAGGGCCTGAGGCAATCCCGCGCTTCTGCGGCCAGCTCCCAAAAAAGCCAGTTGAAAAATGGAGCACATGGGCACTGCAATTCACAAACCTGCAGAGTTATAAATGATAACTCTCGTCCACAAATATATTGAGGGAAGGCAACGAAGAGGATTTGAAAGCAAGGCAGAATTGCAGGAAACAGGTTTCAGGAGGTAGATTCGAATCGGCTTTAAAGCACATGAAAAGCGGCAAAACGTCGACAATGATGCCCTTGGCCAAAAAGGGCGTATGCGTTTTTTCCTGAATATATTCAGGAAAAAACGCATACGCCCTCTTTGGCCAAACAAGCAACCTGGAAAGGCAAATCAGCGCTACAAAGAAGTCTCGTTTCCCATCGGTCAAAAGGGTCATGCTGCAAAAAGTGTCAAAACCAGAAATGCAGAACAGGCCATGGAGAAATGGCAGCCTTGCTACGCTGATGGGTGCGATGTAAATTGTCAGCAGCCACTCTGGAGAAGTGTACGGTGTGTCCTGAAACATCGAAAAAACACAGCTTAGGGAGCATAGGGCACGTCCACTCATGGGCATATAAATTGGGAAAACTAAAAATCAGCAAGACAGAGGCACCCCAAAGTTTAGGGCTGCTCTGTTGACAAGGACCTCCACTTCATGACACTTTAAATATCCCAGGAAAGAGAAAAATGGATAAAGAAGTTGTGGTCCTTATGTACAATGGAATATCACTCAGACATGAAATCAATGTCATAAGGCAAGTAGAAGCAAGATGAGTGGACATAGGTACGACTATTCTAAGTGAAATAAGTCACACAGAAAAAGACACTTATCATAAGCTATCACTTATAGAGGGAATGTAAAAACCGCTACACTTGAACTGAATTACAAAACAGAACAGACTCACACGTTCAGAAAACACACTATGGCTGCTTAACAGGAAAGGCCAGGTGGGGTGATGCATAAAACAAGGGTTTTAAATTCGCTCAGATACCGTTCCATACACCCAATATGTAATAGACAAGACCTACTCCTTGCTCAGTGAACTGGACTCAACACCCCCTATTCACCGCACAAGAATATATGTGACTAGTAAGAATCTTAAAACCTATGTATTGATATCTCTCTGGAAGTGAGTCAAGTGAGTGTAAATCCGCATAAACACAGCCGTGAAAAGCAGCTAAACCCCATTATAAAAATAAATTACTTTTAAAAACCCGTAAAACAAAGACAGTGAAAGAGAGAGAAATTCTTACAAAATTCGTTCAGAGGCTGTGATGCAACCTGGATTGACCATATCGAGACCCACAGCTGGATGAGACATAAGGGTGGACACTCTTGGGGATGAGAGGTTTGGTGAGGTTGGGTGAGCAAACGCAGACCCTTTAAAGTAATACTGTGTGGTACCCATCCCAAGGTCCCAAATGTCCAGGTTCAAGGGAATCTTCCTACATCGAAAACATGCATGAGAATCCTAGAAGATGGTACACCGTCTGAACGGGAAAGGTTTCTGAAACGCACCTCATTTCTCATCTCCTTGTGCTCGGGTTCGCCATTCCAGCTACTTCACTAGCAATCTCCCTACTTGGAGAATCAGCACCTTTAACCTCCTGTTCCATACAGGTTGCACTTTGTCCTGAGGATGAACGGGAAGAGGGGCAACCAATGAGAGACTAGATCTAGGTGTTGGGACAGGCACAGGTCACTCTATTTTCACATCAGGAAGAAGAATTAACCACAGGCTCAGCCTGCCGCCAGGAACCAGAATAGGGCCTGAGGCAATCCCGCGCTTCTGCGGCCACCTCCCAAAAAAGCCAGTTGAAAAATGGAGCACATGGGTACTGCAATTCACACACCTGCAGAGTTATAAATGATAACTCTCGTCCACAAATATATTGAGGGAAGGCAACGAAGAGCATTTGAAAGCTAGGCAGAATTGCAGGAAACTGGTTTCAGGAGGTAGATTCGAATCGGCTTTAAAGCACATGAAAAGCGGCAAAACGTTGACAATGATGCCCTTGGCCAAAAAGGGCGTATGCGTTTTTTCCTGAATATATTCAGGAAAAAACGCATACGCCCTTTTAGGCCAACCAAGCAACATGGAAAGGCAAATCAGCACTACAAAGGAGTCTCGCTTCGAATCGGTCAAAAGGGCCAAGCTGAAAAATGTGTCAAAACCACAAAAGCAGGACAGGCCATGGAGAAATGGGAGCCTTGCTACACTGATGGGCGGGATGTAAATTGCCAGCAGCCACTCTTGAGAAGTGTACGGTGTGTCCTGAAACATCGAAAAAACACAGCTTAGGGAGCATAGGGCACTTCCACTCATGGGCGTATAAATTGGGAAAACTAAAAATCAGCAAGACACAGGCACCCCAAAGTTTAGGGCTGCTCTGTTGACAAGAACCTCCACTTCATGACACCTTAAATATCCCAGGAAAGAGAAAAATGGATAAAGAAGTTGCGGTCCTTATGTACAATGGAATATCACTCAGCCATGAAATCAATGTCATAAGGCTAGTAGCAGCATGATGAGTGGATTTAGGTACGACGATTCTAAGTGAAATAAGTCACACAGAAAAAGACACTTATCATAAGCTATCACGTATAGAGGGAATGTAAAAACTGCTACACTTGAACTGAATTACAAAAGAGAAGAGTCACACGTTTAGAAAACACACTATGGCTGCTTAACGGGAAAGGTGAGGTGGTGTGATGCATAAAACAAGGGTTTCAAATTAGCTCAGATACCGTTCCATACACCCAATATGTAATAGACAAGACCTACTCCTTGCTCAGTGAACTGGACTCAACACCCCCTATGCACCGCACAAGAATATATGTGACTAGTAAGAATCTTAAAACCTATGTATTGATATATCTCTGGAAGTGTGTCAAGTGTGTGTAAAGCCGCATAAACACAGCCGTGAAAAGCAGCTAAACCCCATTATAAAAATAAATTAGTTTTAAAAACCCATGAAACAAAGACAGTGAAAGAGACAGAAATTCTTACAAAATTCATTCAGGGGCTGTGACGCAACCTGGATTGACCATATCTAGACCCACAGCTGGATGAGACATAAGGGTGGACATTCTTGGGGCTGAGAGGTTTGGTGAGGTTGGGTGAGCCAACACAGACCCTTTAAGGTAATACTGCGTGGTACCCATCCCATGGTTCCCAAATCTCCAGGTTCAAGGGCATCTTCCTACATCGAAAACGTGCATGAGGAACCCAGAAGATGGTACACCGTGTGATTTTGAAAGGTTTCTAAAACGCACCTCATTTCTCATCTCCTTGTGCTCAGGTTCGCCATTCCAGGTACTTCACTAGCAATCTCCCTACTTGGAGAATCAGCACCTTTAACCTCCTGTTCCGTACAGGTTTCAATTTGTCTTGAGGATGAACGGGAAGAGGGACAGCCAATGAGAGACTAGATCTAGGTGTTGGAACAGGCACAGGTCACTCTATTTTCTCATCAGGAAGAAGAAATAACCACAGGCTCAGCCTGCCACCCGGAACCAGAATAGGGCCTGAGGCAATCCCGCGCTTCTGCGGCCAGCTCCCAAAAAAGCCAGTTGAAAAACGGAGCACATGGGCACTGCAATTCACAACCCTGCAGAGTTATAAATGATAACTCTCGTCCACAAATATATTGAGGGAAGGCAACGAAGAGGATTTGAAAGCAAGGCAGAATTGCAGGAAACAGGTTTCAGGAGGTAGATTCGAATCGCCTTTAAAGCACATGAAAAGCGGCAAAACGTGGACAATGATGCCCTTGGCCAAAAAGGGCGTATGCGTTTTTTCCTGAATATATTCAGGAAAAAACGCATACGCCCTTTTTGGCCAACCAAGCAACATGGAAAGGCAAAGCAGCACTACAAAGGAGTCTCGCTTCGAATCGGTCAAAAGGGCCATGCTGAATAAAGTGTCAAAATCACAAAAGCAGGACAGGCCATGGAGAAATGGGAGCCTTGCTACACTGATGGGCGGGATGTAAATTGCCAGCAGCCACTCTGGAGAAGTGTACGGTGTGGCCTTAAACATCAAAAAAACACAGCTTAAGGAGCATAGGGCACTTCCACTCATGGGCGTATAAATTGGGAAAACTAAAAATCAGCAAGACACAGGCACCCCAAAGTTTAGGGCTGCTCTGTTGACAAGAACCTCCACTTCATGACACCTTAAATATCCCAGGAAAGAGAAAAATGGATAAAGAATTTGTGGTCCTTATGTACAATGGAATATCACTCAGCCATGAAATCAATGTCATAAGGCTAGTAGCAGCATGATGAGTGGATTTAGGTACGACGACTCTAAGTGAAATAAGTCACATAGAAAAAGACACTTACCATAATCTATCACGTATAGAGGGAATGTAAAAACTGCTACACTTGAACTGAATTACAAAAGAGAACAGAGTCACACGTTTAGAAAACACACTATGGCAGCTTAACGGGAAAGGTGAGGTGGTGTGATGCATAAAACAAGGGTTTCAAATTAGCTCAGATACCGTTCCATACACCCAATATGTAATAGACAAGACCTACTCCTTGCTCAGTGAACTGGACTCAACACCCCCTATTCACCGCACAAGAATATATGTGACTAGTAAGAATCTTAAAACCTATGTATTGATATCTCTCTGGAAGTGTGTCAAGTGTGTGTAAAGCCGCATAAACACAGCCGTGAAAAGCAGCTAAACCCCATTATAAAAATAAATTAGTTTTAAAAACCCATGAAACAAAGACAGTGAAAGAGACAGAAATTCTTACAAAATTCATTCAGGGGCTGTGACGCAACCAGGATTGACCATATCTAGACCCACAGCTGGATGAGACATAAGGGTGGACATTCTTGGGGCTGAGAGGTTTGGTGAGGTTGGGTGAGCCAACACAGACCCTTTAAGGCAATACTGCGTGGTACCCATCCCATGGGTCCCAAATCTCCAGGTTCAAGGGCATCTTCCTACATCGAAAACTTGCATGAGGAACCCAGAAGATGGTACACCGTGTGATTTTGAAAGGTTTCTAAAACGCACCTCATTTCTCATCTCCTTGTGCTCGGGTTCGCCATTCCAGCTACTTCACTAGCAATCTCCCTACTTGGAGAATCAGCACCTTTAACCTCCTGTTCCGAACAGGTTGCAATTTGTCCTGAGGATGAACGGGAAGAGGGGCAGCCAATGAGAGACTAGATCTAGGTGTTGGGACAGGCACAGGTCACTCTATTTTCTCATCAGGAAGAAGAAATAACCACAGGCTCAGCCTGCCACCCGGAACCAGAATAGGGCCTGAGGCAATCCCGCGCTTCTGCGGCCAGCTCCCAAAAAAGCCAGTTGAAAAACGGAGCACATGGGCACTGCAATTCACAACCCTGCAGAGTTATAAATGATAACTCTCGTCCACAAATATATTGAGGGAAGGCAACGAAGAGGATTTGAAAGCAAGGCAGAATTGCAGGAAACAGGTTTCAGGAGGTAGATTCGAATCGCCTTTAAAGCACATGAAAAGCGGCAAAACGTGGACAATGATGCCCTTGGCCAAAAAGGGCGTATGCGTTTTTTCCTGAATATATTTAGGAAAAAACGCATACGCCCTTTTTGGCCAACCAAGCAACATGGAAAAGCAAATCAGCACTACAAATGAGTCTCGCTTCGAATCGGTCAAAAGGCCCATGCTGAAAAAAGTGTCAAAACCACAAAAGCAGGACAGGCCATGGAGAAATGGGAGCCTTGTTACACTGATGGGCGGGATGTAAATTGCCAGCAGCCACTCTGGAGAAGTGTACGGTGTGGCCTTAAACATCGAAAAAACACAGCTTAGGGAGCATAGGGCACTTCCACTCATGGGCGTACAAATTGGGAAAACTAAAAATCAGCAAGACACAGGCACCCCAAAGTTTAGGGCTGCTCTGTTGACAAGAACCTCCACTTCATGACACCTTAAATATCCCAGGAAAGTGAAAAATGGATAAAGAAGTTGTCGTCCTTATGTACAATGGAATATCACTCAGCCATGAAATCAATGTCATAAGGCTAGTAGCAGCATGATGAGTGGATTTAGGTACGACGACTCTAAGTGAAATAAGTCACACAGAAAAAGACACTTATCATAAGCTATCACGTATAGAGGGACTGTAAAAACTGCTACACTTGAACTGAATTACAAAAGAGAACAGAGTCACACGTGTAGAAAACACACTATGGCTGCTTAACGGGAAAGATGAGGTGGTGTGATGCATAAAACAAGGATTTCAAATTAGCTCAGATACCGTTCCATACACCCAATATGTAATAGACAAGACCTACTCCTTGCTCAGTGAACTGGACTCAACACCCCCTATTCACCGCACAAGAATATATCTGACTAGTGAGAATCTTAAAACCTATGTATTGATATCTCTCCGGAAGTGAGTCAAGTGTGTGTAAAGCCGCAAAAACACAGCTGTGAAAAGCAGCTAAACCCCATTATAAAAATAAATTAGTTTTAAAAACCCATGAAACAAAGACAGTGAAAGAGACAGAAATTCTTACAAAATTCTTTCAGGGGTGTGACGCAACCTGGATTGACCATATCTAGAGCCACAGCTGGATGAGACATAGGGTGGACACTCTTGGGGCTGAGAGGTTTGGTGAGGTTGGGTGAGCCAACACAGACCCTTTAAGGTAATACTGCGTGGTACCCATCCCATGGGTCCCAAATCTCCAGGTTCAAGGGCATCTTCCTACATCGAAAACTTGCATGAGGAACCCAGAAGATGGTACACCGTGTGATTTTGAAAGGTTTCTAAAACGCACCTCATTTCTCATCTCCTTGTGCTCGGGTTCGCCATTCCAGCTATTTTAGTAGCAATCACCCTACTTGGAGAATCAGCACCTTTAACCTCCTGTTCCGTACAGGTTGCAATTTGTCCTGAGGATGAACGGGAAGAGGGGCAACCAATGAGAGACTAGATCTAGGTGTTGGGACAGGCACAGGTCACTCTATTTTCCCATCAGGAAAAAGAAATAACCACAGGCTCAGCCTGCCACCCAGAACCAGCATAGGGCCTGAGGCATACCCGCGCTTTTGCGGCCAGCTCCCAAAAAAGCGAGTTGAAAAATGGAGCTCAGGGGCACTGCAATTCACAAACCTGCAGAGTTATAAATGATAAGTCTCGTCCAAAAATATATTGAGGGAAGGCAACGAAGAGGATTTGAAAGCAAGGCAGAATTGCAGGAAACAGATTTCAGGAGGTAGATTCGAATCGCCTTTAAAGCACATGAAAATCGGCCAAACGTGGACAATGATGCCCTTGGGCAAAAAGGGCGTATGCGTTTTTTCCTGAATATATTCAGGAAAAAACGCATACGCCCTTTTTGGCCAACCAAGCAACCTGGAAAGGCAAATCAGCGCTACAAAGAAGTCTCGCTTCCCATCCATCAAAAGGGCCATGCTAATTAAAGTGTCAAAACCACAAATGCAGGACAGGCCATGGAGAAATTGGAGCCTTGCTACGCTGATGGGCGGGATATAAATTGCGAACAGCCACTCTGGAGAAGTGTACGGTGTGCCCTGAAACATCGAAAAAACACAGTTTAGGGAGCATATGGCACTTCCACTCATGGGCGTATAAACTGGGAAAACTAAAAATCAGCAAGACACAGGCACCCCAAAGTTTCGGGCTGCTCTGTTGACAAGAACCTCCACTTCATGACACCTTAAATATCCCAGGAAAGAGAAAAATGGATAAAGAAGTTGTGGTCCTTATGTACAATGGAATATCACTCAGACATAAAATCAATGTCATAAGGCTAGTAGCAGCATGATGGGTGGATTTAGGTATGACGACTCTAAGGGAAATAAGTCACACAGAAAAAGAGACTTATCGTAAGCTATCACTTATAGAGGGAATGTAAAAACCGCTACACTTGAACTGAATTACAAAACAGAACATAGTCACACGTTTAGAAAACACACTATGGCTGCTTAACGGGAAAGGTGAGGTGGGGTGATGCATAAAACAAGGGTTTCAAATTCGCTCAGACACCGTTCCATACACCCAATATGTAATAGACAAGACCTACTCCTTGCTCAGTGAACTGGACTCAACACCCCCTATTCACCGCACAAGAATATATGTGACTAGTAATAATCGTAAAACCTATGTATTGATATCTCTCTGGAAGTGTGTCAATTGGGTGTAAAGCCGCATAAACACAGCCGTGAAAAGCAGCTAAACCCCATTATAAAAATAAATTAGTTTTAAAAACCCATGAAACAAAGACAGTGAAAGAGAGAGAAATTCTTACAAAATTCATTCAGTGGCTGTGACGCAACCTGGATTGACCATATCTAGAGCCACAGCTGGATGAGACATAAGGGTGGACACTCTTGGGGCTGAGAGGTTTGGTGAGGTTGGGTGAGCAAACGCAGACCCTTTAAAGTAATACTGTGTGGTACCCATCCCATGGGTCCCAAATCTCCAGTTTCAAGGGCGTCTTCCTGCATCGAAAACATGCATGAGAAACCCAGAAGATGGTACACCGTGTGATCGGGAAAGGTTTCTAAAACGCACCTCGTTTCTCATCTCCTTGTGCTCGGGTTCGCCATTCCAGATACTTTACTAGCAATCTCCCTTCTTGGAGAATCAGCACCTTTAACCTCCTGTTCTGTACAGGTTGCAATGTGTCCTGAGGATGAACGGGAAGAGGGGCAACCAATGAGAGACTAGATCTAGGTGTTGGGACAGGCACAGGTCACTCTATTTTCCCATCAGGAAGAAGAATTAAGCACAGGCTCAGCCTGCCGCCCGGAATCAGAATAGTGCCTGAGGCAATCCCGCGATTTGAGGCCAGCTCCCAAAATAGCGAGTTGAAAAATGGAGCTGAGGGGCACTGCAATTCACAAACCTGCAGAATTATAAATGATAACTCTCGTCCACAAATATATTGAGGGAAGGCAACGAAGAGGATTTGAAAGCAAGGCAGAACTGCAGGAAACAGATTTCAGGAGGTAGATTCAATTCGCCTTTAAAGCACATGAAAAGCGGCAAAACGTCGACAATGATGCCCTTGGCCAAAAAGGGCGTATGCGTTTTTTCCTGAATATATTCAGGAAAAAACGCATACGCCCTTTTTGGCCAACCAAGCAACCTGGAAAGGCAAATCAGCGCTACAAAGAAGTCTCGCTTCCCATCGGTCTAAAGGGCCATGCTGATAAAAGTGTCAAAACCACAAATGCAGGACAGGCCATGGAGAAATTGGAGCCTTGCTACGCTGATGGGCGGGATGTAAATTGCCAGCAGCCACTCTGGAGAAGTGTACGGTGTGTCCTGAAACATCGAAAAAACACAGCTTAGGGAGCATAGGGAACGTCCACTCATGGGCGTATAAATTGGGAAAAATAAAAATCAGCAAGACACAGGCACCCCAAAGTTTAGGGCTGCTCTGTTGACAAGAACCTCCACTTCATGACACCTTAAATATCCCCGGAAAGAGAAAAATGGATAAAGAAGTTGTGGTCCTTATGTACAATGGAATATCACTCAGATATGAAATCAATGTCATAAGGCAAGTAGAAGCAAGATGAGTGAACTTAGGTACGACGATTCTAAGTGAAATAAGTCACACAGAAAAAGACACTTATCATAAGCTATCACTTATAGAGGGAATGTAAAAACCGCTACAGTTGAACTGAATTACAAAACAGAACAGACTCACACGTTTAGAAAACACACTATGGCTGCTTAACGGGAAAGGTGAGGTGGGGTGATGCATAAAACAAGGGTTTCAAATTCGCTCAGATACCGTTCCATACACCCAATATGTAATAGACAAGACCTACTCCTTGCTCAGTGAACTGGACTCAACACCCCCTATTCACCGCACAAGAATATATGTGACTAGTAAGAATCTTAAAACCTATGTATTGATATCTCTCTGGAAGTGAGTCAAGTGAGTGTAAATCCGCATAAACACAGCCGTGAAAAGCAGCTAAACCCCATTATAAAAATAAATTACTTTTAAAAACCCGTAAAACAAAGACAGTGAAAGAGAGAGAAATTCTTACAAAATTCGTTCAGAGGCTGTGATGCAACCTGGATTGACCATATCTAGACCCACAGCTGGATGAGACATAAGGGTGGACACTCTTGGGGATGAGAGGTTTGGTGAGGTTGGGTGAGCAAACGCAGACCCTTTAAAGTAATACTGTGTGGTACCCATCCCATGGGTCCCAAATGTCCAGGTTCAAGGGAATCTTCCTACATCGAAAACATGCATGAGAAACCTAGAAGATGGTACACCGTCTGAACGGGAAAGGTTTCTGAAACGCACCTCATTTCTCATCTCCTTGTGCTCGGGTTCGCCATTCCAGCTTCTTAACTAGTAATCTCCCTACTTGGAGAAACAGCACCTTTAACCTCCTGTTCCATACAGGTTGCACTTTGTCCTGAGGATGAACGGGAAGAGGGGCAACCAATGAGAGACTAGATCTAGGTGTTGGGACAGGCACAGGTCACTCTATTTTCACATCAGGAAGAAGAATTAACCACAGGCTCAGCCTGCCGCCAGGAACCAGAATAGGGCCTGAGGCAATCCCGCGCTTCTGCGGCCACGTCCCAAAAAAGCCAGTTGAAAAATGGAGCACATGGGTACTGCAATTCACAAACCTGCAGAGTTATAAATGATAACTCTCGTCCACAAATATATTGAGGGAAGGCAACGAAGAGCATTTGAAAGCTAGGCAGAATTGCAGGAAACTGGTTTCAGGAGGTAGATTCGAATCGGCTTTAAAGCACATGAAAAGCGGCAAAACGTTGACAATGATGCCCTTGGCCAAAAAGGGCGTATGCGTTTTTTCCTGAATATATTCAGGAAAAAACGCATACGCCCTTTTAGGCCAACCAAGCAACATGGAAAGGCAAATCAGCACTACAAAGGAGTCTCGCTTCGAATCGGTCAAAAGGGCCAAGCTGAAAAATGTGTCAAAACCACAAAAGCAGGACAGGCCATGGAGAAATGGGAGCCTTGCTACACTGATGGGCGGGATGTAAATTGCCAGCAGCCACTCTGGAGAAGTGTACGGTGTGGCCTTAAACATCGAAAAAACACAGCTTAGGGAGCATAGGGCACTTCCACTCATGGGCGTATAAATTGGGAAAACTAAAAATCAGCAAGACACAGGCACCCCAACGTTTAGGGCTGCTCTGTTGACAAGAACCTCCACTTCATGACACCTTAAATATCCCAGGAAAGTGAAAAATGGATAAAGAAGTTGTGGTCCTTATGTACAATGGAATATCACTCAGCCATGAAATCAATGTCATAAGGCTAGTAGCAGCATGATGAGTGGATTTAGGTACGACGACTCTAAGTGAAATAAGTCACACAGAAAAAGACACTTATCATAAGCTATCACGTATAGAGGGAATGTAAAAACTGCTACACTTGAACTGAATTACAAAAGAGAACAGAGTCACACGTGTAGAAAACACACTATGGCTGCTTAACGGGAAAGATGAGGTGGTGTGATGCATAAAACAAGGATTTCAAATTAGCTCAGATACCGTTCCATACACCCAATATGTAATAGACAAGACCTACTCCTTGCTCAGTGAACTGGACTCAACACCCCCTATTCACCGCACAAGAATATATCTGACTAGTGAGAATCTTAAAACCTATGTATTGATATCTCTCCGGAAGTGAGTCAAGTGTGTGTAAAGCCGCAAAAACACAGCTGTGAAAAGCAGCTAAACCCCATTATAAAAATAAATTAGTTTTAAAAACCCATGAAACAAAGACAGTGAAAGAGACAGAAATTCTTACAAAATTCTTTCAGGGGTGTGACGCAACCTGGATTGACCATATCTAGAGCCACAGCTGGATGAGACATAGGGTGGACACTCTTGGGGCTGAGAGGTTTGGTGAGGTTGGGTGAGCCAACACAGACCCTTTAAGGTAATACTGCGTGGTACCCATCCCATGGGTCCCAAATCTCCAGGTTCAAGGGCATCTTCCTACATCGAAAACTTGCATGAGGAACCCAGAAGATGGTACACCGTGTGATTTTGAAAGGTTTCTAAAACGCACCTCATTTCTCATCTCCTTGTGCTCGGGTTCGCCATTCCAGCTATTTTAGTAGCAATCACCCTACTTGGAGAATCAGCACCTTTAACCTCCTGTTCCGTACAGGTTGCAATTTGTCCTGAGGATGAACGGGAAGAGGGGCAACCAATGAGAGACTAGATCTAGGTGTTGGGACAGGCACAGGTCACTCTATTTTCCCATCAGGAAAAAGAAATAACCACAGGCTCAGCCTGCCACCCAGAACCAGCATAGGGCCTGAGGCATACCCGCGCTTTTGCGGCCAGCTCCCAAAAAAGCGAGTTGAAAAATGGAGCTCAGGGGCACTGCAATTCACAAACCTGCAGAGTTATAAATGATAAGTCTCGTCCAAAAATATATTGAGGGAAGGCAACGAAGAGGATTTGAAAGCAAGGCAGAATTGCAGGAAACAGATTTCAGGAGGTAGATTCGAATCGCCTTTAAAGCACATGAAAATCGGCCAAACGTGGACAATGATGCCCTTGGGCAAAAAGGGCGTATGCGTTTTTTCCTGAATATATTCAGGAAAAAACGCATACGCCCTTTTTGGCCAACCAAGCAACCTGGAAAGGCAAATCAGCGCTACAAAGAAGTCTCGCTTCCCATCCATCAAAAGGGCCATGCTAATTAAAGTGTCAAAACCACAAATGCAGGACAGGCCATGGAGAAATTGGAGCCTTGCTACGCTGATGGGCGGGATATAAATTGCGAACAGCCACTCTGGAGAAGTGTACGGTGTGCCCTGAAACATCGAAAAAACACAGTTTAGGGAGCATATGGCACTTCCACTCATGGGCGTATAAACTGGGAAAACTAAAAATCAGCAAGACACAGGCACCCCAAAGTTTCGGGCTGCTCTGTTGACAAGAACCTCCACTTCATGACACCTTAAATATCCCAGGAAAGAGAAAAATGGATAAAGAAGTTGTGGTCCTTATGTACAATGGAATATCACTCAGACATGAAATCAATGTCATAAGGCTAGTAGCAGCATGATGGGTGGATTTAGGTATGACGACTCTAAGGGAAATAAGTCACACAGAAAAAGAGACTTATCGTAAGCTATCACTTATAGAGGGAATGTAAAGACCGCTACACTTGAACTGAATTACAAAACAGAACATAGTCACACGTTTAGAAAACACACTATGGCTGCTTAACGGGAAAGGTGAGGTGGGGTGATGCATAAAACAAGGGTTTCAAATTCGCTCAGACACCGTTCCATACACCCAATATGTAATAGACAAGACCTACTCCTTGCTCAGTGAACTGGACTCAACACCCCCTATTCACCGCACAAGAATATATGTGACTAGTAATAATCGTAAAACCTATGTATTGATATCTCTCTGGAAGTGTGTCAATTGGGTGTAAAGCCGCATAAACACAGCCGTGAAAAGCAGCTAAACCCCATTATAAAAATAAATTAGTTTTAAAAACCCATGAAACAAAGACAGTGAAAGAGAGAGAAATTCTTACAAAATTCATTCAGTGGCTGTGACGCAACCTGGATTGACCATATCTAGAGCCACAGCTGGATGAGACATAAGGGTGGACACTCTTGGGGCTGAGAGGTTTGGTGAGGTTGGGTGAGCAAACGCAGACCCTTTAAAGTAATACTGTGTGGTACCCATCCCATGGGTCCCAAATCTCCAGTTTCAAGGGCGTCTTCCTGCATCGAAAACATGCATGAGAAACCCAGAAGATGGTACACCGTGTGATCGGGAAAGGTTTCTAAAACGCACCTCGTTTCTCATCTCCTTGTGCTCGGGTTCGCCATTCCAGATACTTTACTAGCAATCTCCCTTCTTGGAGAATCAGCACCTTTAACCTCCTGTTCTGTACAGGTTGCAATTTGTCCTGAGGATGAACGGGAAGAGGGGCAACCAATGAGAGACTAGATCTAGGTGTTGGGACAGGCACAGGTCACTCTATTTTCCCATCAGGAAGAAGAATTAAGCACAGGCTCAGCCTGCCGCCCGGAATCAGAATAGTGCCTGAGGCAATCCCGCGATTTGAGGCCAGCTCCCAAAAAAGACAGTTGAAAAATGGAGCTGAGGGGCACTGCAATTCACAAACCTGCAGAATTATAAATGATAACTCTCGTCCACAAATATATTGAGGGAAGGCAACGAAGAGGATTTGAAAGCAAGGCAGAACTGCAGGAAACAGATTTCAGGAGGTAGATTCAATTCGCCTTTAAAGCACATGAAAAGCGGCAAAACGTCGACAATGATGCCCTTGGCCAAAAAGGGCGTATGCGTTTTTTCCTGAATATATTCAGGAAAAAACGCATACGCCCTTTTTGGCCAACCAAGCAACCTGGAAAGGCAAATCAGCGCTACAAAGAAGTCTCGCTTCCCATCGGTCTAAAGGGCCATGCTGATAAAAGTGTCAAAACCACAAATGCAGGACAGGCCATGGAGAAATTGGAGCCTTGCTACGCTGATGGGCGGGATGTAAATTGCCAGCAGCCACTCTGGAGAAGTGTACGGTGTGTCCTGAAACATCGAAAAAACACAGCTTAGGGAGCATAGGGAACGTCCACTCATGGGCGTATAAATTGGGAAAAATAAAAATCAGCAAGACACAGGCACCCCAAAGTTTAGGGCTGCTCTGTTGACAAGAACCTCCACTTCATGACACCTTAAATATCCCCGGAAAGAGAAAAATGGATAAAGAAGTTGTGGTCCTTATGTACAATGGAATATCACTCAGATATGAAATCAATGTCATAAGGCAAGTAGAAGCAAGATGAGTGAACTTAGGTACGACGATTCTAAGTGAAATAAGTCACACAGAAAAAGACACTTATCATAAGCTATCACTTATAGAGGGAATGTAAAAACCGCTACAGTTGAACTGAATTACAAAACAGAACAGACTCACACGTTTAGAAAACACACTATGGCTGCTTAACGGGAAAGGTGAGGTGGGGTGATGCATAAAACAAGGGTTTCAAATTCGCTCAGATACCGTTCCATACACCCAATATGTAATAGACAAGACCTACTCCTTGCTCAGTGAACTGGACTCAACACCCCCTATTCACCGCACAAGAATATATGTGACTAGTAAGAATCTTAAAACCTATGTATTGATATCTCTCTGGAAGTGAGTCAAGTGAGTGTAAATCCGCATAAACACAGCCGTGAAAAGCAGCTAAACCCCATTATAAAAATAAATTACTTTTAAAAACCCGTAAAACAAAGACAGTGAAAGAGAGAGAAATTCTTACAAAATTCGTTCAGAGGCTGTGATGCAACCTGGATTGACCATATCTAGACCCACAGCTGGATGAGACATAAGGGTGGACACTCTTGGGGATGAGAGGTTTGGTGAGGTTGGGTGAGCAAACGCAGACCCTTTAAAGTAATACTGTGTGGTACCCATCCCATGGGTCCCAAATGTCCAGGTTCAAGGGAATCTTCCTACATCGAAAACATGCATGAGAAACCTAGAAGATGGTACACCGTCTGAACGGGAAAGGTTTCTGAAACGCACCTCATTTCTCATCTCCTTGTGCTCGGGTTCGCCATTCCAGCTTCTTAACTAGTAATCTCCCTACTTGGAGAAACAGCACCTTTAACCTCCTGTTCCATACAGGTTGCACTTTGTCCTGAGGATGAAAGGGAAGAGGGGCAACCAATGAGAGACTAGATCTAGGTGTTGGGACAGGCACAGGTCACTCTATTTTCACATCAGGAAGAAGAATTAACCACAGGCTCAGCCTGCCGCCAGGAACCAGAATAGGGCCTGAGGCAATCCCGCGCTTCTGCGGCCACCTCCCAAGAAAGCCAGTTGAAAAATGGAGCACATGGGTACTGCAATTCACAAACCTGCAGAGTTATAAATGATAACTCTCGTCCACAAATATATTGAGGGAAGGCAACGAAGAGCATTTGAAAGCAAGGCAGAATTGCAGGAAACTGGTTTCAGGAGGTAGATTCGAATCGGCTTTAAAGCACATGAAAAGCGGCAAAACATCGACAATGATGCCCTTGGCCAAAAAGGGCGTATGCGTTTTTTCCTGAATATATTCAGGAAAAAACGCATACGCCCTTTTTGGCCAACCAAGCAACCTGGAAAGGCAAATCAGCGCTACAAAGAAGTCTCGCTTCCCATCGGTCAAAAGGGCCATGCTGAAAAATGTGTCAAAACCACAAAAGCAGGACGGGCCATGGAGAAATGGGAGCCTTGCTACGCTGATGGGCGGGACGTAAATTGCCAGCAACCACTCTGGAGAAGTGTACGGTGTGGCCTTAAACATCGAAAAAACACAGCTTATGGAGCATAGTGCACTTCCACTCATGGGCGTATAAATTGGGAAAATTAAAAATCAGCAAGACACAGGCAAACCAAAGTTTATGGCTGCTCTGTTGACAAGAACCTCCACTTCATGACACCTTAAATATCCCAGGAAAGAGAAAAATGGATAAAGAAGTTGTGGTCCTTATGTACAATGGAATATCACTCAGCCATGAAATCTATGTTATAAGGCTAGAAGCAGCATGATGAGTGGATTTAGGTACGATGACTCTAAGTGAAATAAGTCACACCGAAATAGACACTTATCATAAGCTATCACTTATAGAGGGAATGTAAAAACTGCTACACATGAACTGAATTACAAAAGAGAAAAGAGTCACAGGTTTAGAAAACACACTATGGCTGCTTAACGGGAAAGGTGAGGTGGTGTGATGCATAAAACAAGGGTTTCAAATTAGCTCAGATACCGTTCCATACACCGAATATGTAATAGACAAGACCTACTCCTTGCTCAGTGAACTGGACTCAACACCCCCTATTCACCACACAAGGATATATCTGACTAGTAAGAATCTTAAAACCTATGTATTGATATCTGTCTGGAAGTGAGTCAAGTGGGTGTAAAGCCGCATAAACACAGCCGTGAAAAGCAGCTAAACCCCATTATAAAAATAAATTACTTGTAAAAACCCGTAAAACAAAGACAGTGAAAGAAGAGAAATTCTTACACAATTCGTTCAGGGGTTGTGATGCAACCTGGATTGACCATATCTAGACCCACAGCTGGATGAGACCTAAGGGTGGACACTCTTGGGCTGAAAGGTTGGGTGAGGTTGGGTGAGCAAACGCAGACCCTTTAAAGTAATACTGCCTGGTACCCATCCCATGGGTCCCAAATCTCCAGGTTCAAGGGCATCTTCCTACATCGAAAACATGCATGAGAAACCCAGAAGATGGTACACCGTGTGATTTTGAAAGGTTTCTAAAACGCACCCAATTTCTCATCTCCTTGTGCTCGGGTTCGCCTTTCCAGCTACTTTACTAGCAATCTCCCTACTTGGAGAATCAGCACCTTTAAGCTTCTGTTCCCTACAGGTTGCAATTTGTCCTGAGGATGAACGGGAAGAGGGGCAACCAATGAGAGACTAGATCTAGGTGTTGGGACAGGCACAGGTCACTCTATTTTCCCGTCAGGAAGAAGAATTAACCACAGGCTCAGCCTGCCGCCGGGAACCAGAATAGGGCCTGAGGCAATCCCGCGCTTCTGCGGCCAGCTCCCAAAAAAGCCAGTTGAAAAATGGAGCACATGGGCACTGCAATTCACAAACCTGCAGAGTTATAAATGATAACTCTCGTCCACAAATATATTGAGGGAAGGCAACGAAGAGGATTTGAAAGCAAGGCAGAATTGCAGGAAACAGGTTTCAGGAGGTAGATTCGAATCGGCTTTAAAGCACATGAAAAGCGGCAAAACGTCGACAATGATGCCCTTGGCCAAAAAGGGCGTATGCGTTTTTTCCTGAATATATTCAGGAAAAAACGCATACGCCCTCTTTGGCCAAACAAGCAACCTGGAAAGGCAAATCAGCGCTACAAAGAAGTCTCGTTTCCCATCGGTCAAAAGGGTCATGCTGCAAAAAGTGTCAAAACCAGAAATGCAGATCAGGCCATGAAGAAATGGCAGCCTTGCTACGCTGATGGGTGCGATGTAAATTGTCAGCAGCCACTCTGGAGAAGTGTACGGTGTGTCCTGAAACATCGAAAAAACACAGCTTAGGGAGCATAGGGCACGTCCACTCATGGGCATATAAATTGGGAAAACTAAAAATCAGCAAGACAGAGGCACCCCAAAGTTTAGGGCTGCTCTGTTGACAAGGACCTCCACTTCATGACACCTTAAATATCCCAGGAAAGAGAAAAATGGATAAAGAAGTTGTGGTCCTTATGTACAATGCAATATCACTCAGACATGAAATCAATGTCATAAGGCAAGTAGAAGCAAGATGAGTGGACATAGGTACGACGATTCTAAGTGAAATAAGTCACACAGAAAAAGACACTTATCATAAGCTATCACTTATAGAGGGAATGTAAAAACCGCTACACTTGAACTGAATTACAAAACAGAACAGACTCACACGTTCAGAAAACACACTATGGCTGCTTAACAGGAAAGGCCAGGTGGGGTGATGCATAAAACAAGGGTTTTAAATTCGCTCAGATACCGTTCCATACACCCAATATGTAATAGACAAGACCTACTCCTTGCTCAGTGAACTGGACTCAACACCCCCTATTCACCGCACAAGAATATATGTGACTAGTAAGAATCTTAAAACCTATGTATTGATATCTCTCTGGAAGTGAGTCAAGTGAGTGTAAATCCGCATAAACACAGCCGTGAAAAGCAGCTAAACCCCATTATAAAAATAAATTACTTTTAAAAACCCGTAAAACAAAGACAGTGAAAGAGAGAGAAATTCTTACAAAATTCGTTCAGAGGCTGTGATGCAACCTGGATTGACCATATCGAGACCCACAGCTGGATGAGACATAAAAGTGGACACTCTTGGGGATGAGAGGTTTGGTGAGGTTGGGTGAGAAAACGCAGACCCTTTAAAGTAATACTGTGTGGTACCCATCCCAAGGTCCCAAATGTCCAGGTTCAAGGGAATCTTCCTACATCGAAAACATGCATGAGAATCCTAGAAGATGGTACACCGTCTGAACGGGAAAGGTTTCTGAAACGCACCTCATTTCTCATCTCCTTGTGCTCGGATTCCCCATTCCAGCTTCTTAACTAGTAATCTCCCTACTTGGAGAAACAGCAACTTTAACCTCCTGTTCCATACAGGTTGCACTTTGTCCTGAGGATGAACGGGAAGAGGGGCAACCAATGAGAGACTAGATCTAGGTGTTGGGACAGGCACAGGTCACTCTATTTTCACATCAGGAAGAAGAATTAACCACAGGCTCAGCCTGCCGCCAGGAACCAGCATAGGGCCTGAGGCAATCCCGCGCTTCTGCGGCCACCTCCCAAAAAAGCCAGTTGAAAAATGGAGCACATGGGTACTGCAATTCACACACCTGCAGAGTTATAAATGATAACTCTCGTCCACAAATATATTGAGGGAAGGCAACGAAGAGCATTTGAAAGCTAGGCAGAATTGCAGGAAACTGGTTTCAGGAGGTAGATTCGAATCGGCTTTAAAGCACATGAAAAGCGGCAAAACGTTGACAATGATGCCCTTGGCCAAAAAGGGCGTATGCGTTTTTTCCTGAATATATTCAGGAAAAAACGCATACGCCCTTTTAGGCCAACCAAGCAACATGGAAAGGCAAATCAGCACTACAAAGGAGTCTCGCTTCGAATCGGTCAAAAGGGCCAAGCTGAAAAATGTGTCAAAACCACAAAAGCAGGACAGGCCATGGAGAAATGGGAGCCTTGCTACACTGATGGGCGGGATGTAAATTGCCAGCAGCCACTCTGGAGAAGTGTACGGTGTGTCCTGAAACATCGAAAAAACACAGCTTAGGGAGCATAGGGCACTTCCACTCATGGGCGTATAAATTGGGAAAACTAAAAATCAGCAAGACACAGGCACCCCAACGTTTAGGGCTGCTCTGTTGACAAGAACCTCCACTTCATGACACCTTAAATATCCCAGGAAAGAGAAAAATGGATAAAGAAGTTGCGGTCCTTATGTACAATGGAATATCACTCAGCCATGAAATCAATGTCATAAGGCTAGTAGCAGCATGATGAGTGGATTTAGGTACGACGACTCTAAGTGAAATAAGTCACACAGAAAAAGACACTTATCATAAGCTATCACGTATAGAGGGAATGTAAAAACTGCTACACTTGAACTGAATTACAAAAGAGAAGAGTCACACGTTTAGAAAACACACTATGGCTGCTTAACGGGAAAGGTGAGGTGGTGTGATGCATAAAACAAGGGTTTCAAATTAGCTCAGATACCGTTCCATACACCCAATATGTAATAGACAAGACCTACTCCTTGCTCAGTGAACTGGACTCAACACCCCCTATGCACCGCACAAGAATATATGTGACTAGTAAGAATCTTAAAACCTATGTATTGATATCTCTCTGGAAGTGTGTCAAGTGTGTGTAAAGCCGCATAAACACAGCCGTGAAAAGCAGCTAAACCCCATTATAAAAATAAATTAGTTTTAAAAACCCATGAAACAAAGACAGTGAAAGAGACAGAAATTCTTACAAAATTCATTCAGGGGCTGTGACGCAACCTGGATTGACCATATCTAGACCCACAGCTGGATGAGACATAAGGGTGGACATTCTTGGGGCTGAGAGGTTTGGTGAGGTTGGGTGAGCCAACACAGACCCTTTAAGGTAATACTGCGTGGTACCCATCCCATGGGTCCCAAATCTCCAGGTTCAAGGGCATCTTCCTACATCGAAAACTTGCATGAGGAACCCAGAAGATGGTACACCGTGTGATTTTGAAAGGTTTCTAAAACGCACCTCATTTCTCATCTCCTTGTGCTCAGGTTCGCCATTCCAGGTACTTCACTAGCAATCTCCCTACTTGGAGAATCAGCACCTTTAACCTCCTGTTCCGTACAGGTTTCAATTTGTCTTGAGGATGAACGGGAAGAGGGACAGCCAATGAGAGACTAGATCTAGGTGTTGGAACAGGCACAGGTCACTCTATTTTCTCATCAGGAAGAAGAAATAACCACAGGCTCAGCCTGCCACCCGGAACCAGAATAGGGCCTGAGGCAATCCCGCGCTTCTGCGGCCAGTTCCCAAAAAAGCCAGTTGAAAAACGGAGCACATGGGCACTGCAATTCACAACCCTGCAGAGTTATAAATGATAACTCTCGTCCACAAATATATTGAGGGAAGGCAACGAAGAGGATTTGAAAGCAAGGCAGAATTGCAGGAAACAGGTTTCAGGAGGTAGATTCGAATCGCCTTTAAAGCACATGAAAAGCGGCAAAACGTGGACAATGATGCCCTTGGCCAAAAAGGGCGTATGCGTTTTTTCCTGAATATATTCAGGAAAAAACGCATACGCCCTTTTTGGCCAACCAAGCAACATGGAAAGGCAAATCAGCACTACAAAGGAGTCTCGCTTCGAATCGGTCAAAAGGGCCATGCTGAATAAAGTGTCAAAATCACAAAAGCAGGACAGGCCATGGAGAAATGGGAGCCTTGCTACACTGATGGGCGGGATGTAAATTGCTAGCAGCCACTCTGGAGAAGTGTACGGTGTGGCCTTAAACATCAAAAAAACACAGCTTAAGGAGCATAGGGCACTTCCACTCATGGGCGTATAAATTGGGAAAACTATAAATCAGCAAGACACAGGCACCCCAAAGTTTAGGGCTGCTCTGTTGACAAGAACCTCCACTTCATGACACCTTAAATATCCCAGGAAAGAGAAAAATGGATAAAGAATTTGTGGTCCTTATGTACAATGGAATATCACTCAGCCATGAAATCAATGTCATAAGGCTAGTAGCAGCATGATGAGTGGATTTAGGTACGACGACTCTAAGTGAAATAAGTCACATAGAAAAAGACACTTACCATAATCTATCACGTATAGAGGGAATGTAAAAACTGCTACACTTGAACTGAATTACAAAAGAGAACAGAGTCACACGTTTAGAAAACACACTATGGCAGCTTAACGGGAAAGGTGAGGTGGTGTGATGCATAAAACAAGGGTTTCAAATTAGCTCAGATACCGTTCCATACACCCAATATGTAATAGACAAGACCTACTCCTTGCTCAGTGAACTGGACTCAACACCCCCTATTCACCGCACAAGAATATATGTGACTAGTAAGAATCTTAAAACCTATGTATTGATATCTCTCTGGAAGTGTGTCAAGTGTGTGTAAAGCCGCATAAACACAGCCGTGAAAAGCAGCTAAACCCCATTATAAAAATAAATTAGTTTTAAAAACCCATGAAACAAAGACAGTGAAAGAGACAGAAATTCTTACAAAATTCATTCAGGGGCTGTGACGCAACCAGGATTGACCATATCTAGACCCACAGCTGGATGAGACATAAGGGTGGACATTCTTGGGGCTGAGAGGTTTGGTGAGGTTGGGTGAGCCAACACAGACCCTTTAAGGCAATACTGCGTGGTACCCATCCCATGGGTCCCAAATCTCCAGGTTCAAGGGCATCTTCCTACATCGAAAACTTGCATGAGGAACCCAGAAGATGGTACACCGTGTGATTTTGAAAGGTTTCTAAAACGCACCTCATTTCTCATCTCCTTGTGCTCGGGTTCGCCATTCCAGCTACTTCACTAGCAATCTCCCTACTTGGAGAATCAGCACCTTTAACCTCCTGTTCCGTACAGGTTGCAATTTGTCCTGAGGATGAACGGGAAGAGGGGCAGCCAATGAGAGACTAGATCTAGGTGTTGGGACAGGCACAGGTCACTCTATTTTCTCATCAGGAAGAAGAAATAACCACAGGCTCAGCCTGCCACCCGGAACCAGAATAGGGCCTGAGGCAATCCCGCGCTTCTGCGGCCAGCTCCCAAAAAAGCCAGTTGAAAAACGGAGCACATGGGCACTGCAATTCACAACCCTGCAGAGTTATAAATGATAACTCTCGTCCACAAATATATTGAGGGAAGGCAACGAAGAGGATTTGAAAGCAAGGCAGAATTGCAGGAAACAGGTTTCAGGAGGTAGATTCAAATCGCATTTAAAGCACATGAAAAGCGGCAAAACGTGGACAATGATGCCCTTGGCCAAAAAGGGCGTATGCGTTTTTTCCTGAATATATTTAGGAAAAAACGCATACGCCCTTTTTGGCCAACCAAGCAACATGGAAAAGCAAATCAGCACTACAAAGGAGTCTCGCTTCGAATCGGTCAAAAGGCCCATGCTGAAAAAAGTGTCAAAACCACAAAAGCAGGACAGGCCATGGAGAAATGGGAGCCTTGCTACACTGATGGGCGGGATGTAAATTGCCAGCAGCCACTCTGGAGAAGTGTACGGTGTGGCCTTAAACATCGAAAAAACACAGCTTAGGGAGCATAGGGCACTTCCACTCATGGGCGTACAAATTGGGAAAACTAAAAATCAGCAAGACACAGGCACCCCAAAGTTTAGGGCTGCTCTGTTGACAAGAACCTCCACTTCATGACACCTTAAATATCCCAGGAAAGTGAAAAATGGATAAAGAAGTTGTGGTCCTTATGTACAATGGAATATCACTCAGCCATGAAATCAATGTCATAAGGCTAGTAGCAGCATGATGAGTGGATTTAGGTACGACGACTCTAAGTGAAATAAGTCACACAGAAAAAGACACTTATCATAAGCTATCACGTATAGAGGGAATGTAAAAACTGCTACACTTGAACTGAATTACAAAAGAGAACAGAGTCACACGTGTAGAAAACACACTATGGCTGCTTAACGGGAAAGATGAGGTGGTGTGATGCATAAAACAAGGATTTCAAATTAGCTCAGATACCGTTCCATACACCCAATATGTAATAGACAAGACCTACTCCTTGCTCAGTGAACTGGACTCAACACCCCCTATTCACCGCACAAGAATATATCTGACTAGTGAGAATCTTAAAACCTATGTATTGATATCTCTCCGGAAGTGAGTCAAGTGTGTGTAAAGCCGCAAAAACACAGCTGTGAAAAGCAGCTAAACCCCATTATAAAAATAAATTAGTTTTAAAAACCCATGAAACAAAGACAGTGAAAGAGAGAGAAATTCTTACAAAATTCATTCAGGGGTGTGACGCAACCTGGATTGACCATATCTAGAGCCACAGCTGGATGAGACATAGGGTGGACACTCTTGGGGCTGAGAGGTTTGGTGAGGTTGGGTGAGCCAACACAGACCCTTTAAGGTAATACTGCGTGGTACCCATCCCATGGGTCCCAAATCTCCAGGTTCAAGGGCATCTTCCTACATCGAAAACTTGCATGAGGAACCCAGAAGATGGTACACCGTGTGATTTTGAAAGGTTTCTAAAACGCACCTCATTTCTCATCTCCTTGTGCTCGGGTTCGCCATTCCAGCTATTTTAGTAGCAATCACCCTACTTGGAGAATCAGCACCTTTAACCTCCTGTTCCGTACAGGTTGCAATTTGTCCTGAGGATGAACGGGAAGAGGGGCAACCAATGAGAGACTAGATCTAGGTGTTGGGACAGGCACAGGTCACTCTATTTTCCCATCAGGAAAAAGAAATAACCACAGGCTCAGCCTGCCACCCAGAACCAGCATAGGGCCTGAGGCATACCCGCGCTTTTGCGGCCAGCTCCCAAAAAAGCGAGTTGAAAAATGGAGCTCAGGGGCACTGCAATTCACAAACCTGCAGAGTTATAAATGATAAGTCTCGTCCAAAAATATATTGAGGGAAGGCAACGAAGAGGATTTGAAAGCAAGGCAGAATTGCAGGAAACAGATTTCAGGAGGTAGATTCAAATCGCCTTTAAAGCACATGAAAATCGGCCAAACGTGGACAATGATGCCCTTGGGCAAAAAGGGCGTATGCGTTTTTTCCTGAATATATTCAGGAAAAAACGCATACGCCCTTTTTGGCCAACCAAGCAACCTGGAAAGGCAAATCAGCGCTACAAAGAAGTCTCGCTTCCCATCCATCAAAAGGGCCATGCTAATTAAAGTGTCAAAACCACAAATGCAGGACAGGCCATGGAGAAATTGGAGCCTTGCTACGCTGATGGGCGGGATATAAATTGCGAACAGCCACTCTGGAGAAGTGTACGGTGTGCCCTGAAACATCGAAAAAACACAGTTTAGGGAGCATATGGCACTTCCACTCATGGGCGTATAAACTGGGAAAACTAAAAATCAGCAAGACACAGGCACCCCAAAGTTTCGGGCTGCTCTGTTGACAAGAACCTCCACTTCATGACACCTTAAATATCCCAGGAAAGAGAAAAATGGATAAAGAAGTTGTGGTCCTTATGTACAATGGAATATCACTCAGACATGAAATCAATGTCATAAGGCTAGTAGCAGCATGATGGGTGGATTTAGGTATGACGACTCTAAGGGAAATAAGTCACACAGAAAAAGAGACTTATCGTAAGCTATCACTTATAGAGGGAATGTAAAAACCGCTACACTTGAACTGAATTACAAAACAGAACATAGTCACACGTTTAGAAAACACACTATGGCTGCTTAACGGGAAAGGTGAGGTGGGGTGATGCATAAAACAAGGGTTTCAAATTCGCTCAGACACCGTTCCATACACCCAATATGTAATAGACAAGACCTACTCCTTGCTCAGTGAACTGGACTCAACACCCCCTATTCACCGCACAAGAATATATGTGACTAGTAATAATCGTAAAACCTATGTATTGATATCTCTCTGGAAGTGTGTCAATTGGGTGTAAAGCCGCATAAACACAGCCGTGAAAAGCAGCTAAACCCCATTATAAAAATAAATTAGTTTTAAAAACCCATGAAACAAAGACAGTGAAAGAGAGAGAAATTCTTACAAAATTCATTCAGTGGCTGTGACGCAACCTGGATTGACCATATCTAGAGCCACAGCTGGATGAGACATAAGGGTGGACACTCTTGGGGCTGAGAGGTTTGGTGAGGTTGGGTGAGCAAACGCAGACCCTTTAAAGTAATACTGTGTGGTACCCATCCCATGGGTCCCAAATCTCCAGTTTCAAGGGCGTCTTCCTGCATCGAAAACATGCATGAGAAACCCAGAAGATGGTACACCGTGTGATCGGGAAAGGTTTCTAAAACGCACCTCGTTTCTCATCTCCTTGTGCTCGGGTTCGCCATTCCAGATACTTTACTAGCAATCTCCCTTCTTGGAGAATCAGCACCTTTAACCTCCTGTTCTGTACAGGTTGCAATGTGTCCTGAGGATGAACGGGAAGAGGGGCAACCAATGAGAGACTAGATCTAGGTGTTGGGACAGGCACAGGTCACTCTATTTTCCCATCAGGAAGAAGAATTAAGCACAGGCTCAGCCTGCCGCCCGGAATCAGAATAGTGCCTGAGGCAATCCCGCGATTTGAGGCCAGCTCCCAAAATAGCGAGTTGAAAAATGGAGCTGAGGGGCACTGCAATTCACAAACCTGCAGAATTATAAATGATAACTCTCGTCCACAAATATATTGAGGGAAGGCAACGAAGAGGATTTGAAAGCAAGGCAGAACTGCAGGAAACAGATTTCAGGAGGTAGATTCAATTCGCCTTTAAAGCACATGAAAAGCGGCAAAACGTCGACAATGATGCCCTTGGCCAAAAAGGGCGTATGCGTTTTTTCCTGAATATATTCAGGAAAAAACGCATACGCCCTTTTTGGCCAACCAAGCAACCTGGAAAGGCAAATCAGCGCTACAAAGAAGTCTCGCTTCCCATCGGTCTAAAGGGCCATGCTGATAAAAGTGTCAAAACCACAAATGCAGGACAGGCCATGGAGAAATTGGAGCCTTGCTACGCTGATGGGCGGGATGTAAATTGCCAGCAGCCACTCTGGAGAAGTGTACGGTGTGTCCTGAAACATCGAAAAAACACAGCTTAGGGAGCATAGGGAACGTCCACTCATGGGCGTATAAATTGGGAAAAATAAAAATCAGCAAGACACAGGCACCCCAAAGTTTAGGGCTGCTCTGTTGACAAGAACCTCCACTTCATGACACCTTAAATATCCCCGGAAAGAGAAAAATGGATAAAGAAGTTGTGGTCCTTATGTACAATGGAATATCACTCAGATATGAAATCAATGTCATAAGGCAAGTAGAAGCAAGATGAGTGAACTTAGGTACGACGATTCTAAGTGAAATAAGTCACACAGAAAAAGACACTTATCATAAGCTATCACTTATAGAGGGAATGTAAAAACCGCTACAGTTGAACTGAATTACAAAACAGAACAGACTCACACGTTTAGAAAACACACTATGGCTGCTTAACGGGAAAGGTGAGGTGGGGTGATGCATAAAACAAGGGTTTCAAATTCGCTCAGATACCGTTCCATACACCCAATATGTAATAGACAAGACCTACTCCTTGCTCAGTGAACTGGACTCAACACCCCCTATTCACCGCACAAGAATATATGTGACTAGTAAGAATCTTAAAACCTATGTATTGATATCTCTCTGGAAGTGAGTCAAGTGAGTGTAAATCCGCATAAACACAGCCGTGAAAAGCAGCTAAACCCCATTATAAAAATAAATTACTTTTAAAAACCCGTAAAACAAAGACAGTGAAAGAGAGAGAAATTCTTACAAAATTCGTTCAGAGGCTGTGATGCAACCTGGATTGACCATATCTAGACCCACAGCTGGATGAGACATAAGGGTGGACACTCTTGGGGATGAGAGGTTTGGTGAGGTTGGGTGAGCAAACGCAGACCCTTTAAAGTAATACTGTGTGGTACCCATCCCATGGGTCCCAAATGTCCAGGTTCAAGGGAATCTTCCTACATCGAAAACATGCATGAGAAACCTAGAAGATGGTACACCGTCTGAACGGGAAAGGTTTCTGAAACGCACCTCATTTCTCATCTCCTTGTGCTCGGGTTCGCCATTCCAGCTTCTTAACTAGTAATCTCCCTACTTGGAGAAACAGCACCTTTAACCTCCTGTTCCATACAGGTTGCACTTTGTCCTGAGGATGAACGGGAAGAGGGGCAACCAATGAGAGACTAGATCTAGGTGTTGGGACAGGCACAGGTCACTCTATTTTCACATCAGGAAGAAGAATTAACCACAGGCTCAGCCTGCCGCCAGGAACCAGAATAGGGCCTGAGGCAATCCCGCGCTTCTGTGGCCACGTCCCAAAAAAGCCAGTTGAAAAATGGAGCACATGGGTACTGCAATTCACAAACCTGCAGAGTTATAAATGATAACTCTCGTCCACAAATATATTGAGGGAAGGCAACGAAGAGCATTTGAAAGCTAGGCAGAATTGCAGGAAACTGGTTTCAGGAGGTAGATTCGAATCGGCTTTAAAGCACATGAAAAGCGGCAAAACGTTGACAATGATGCCCTTGGCCAAAAAGGGCATATGCGTTTTTTCCTGAATATATTCAGGAAAAAACGCATACGCCCTTTTAGGCCAACCAAGCAACATGGAAAGGCAAATCAGCACTACAAAGGAGTCTCGCTTCGAATCGGTCAAAAGGGCCAAGCTGAAAAATGTGTCAAAACCACAAAAGCAGGACAGGCCATGGAGAAATGGGAGCCTTGCTACACTGATGGGCGGGATGTAAATTGCCAGCAGCCACTCTGGAGAAGTGTACGGTGTGGCATTAAACATCGAAAAAACACAGCTTAGGGAGCATAGGGCACTTCCACTCATGGGCGTATAAATTGGGAAAACTAAAAATCAGCAAGACACAGGCACCCCAACGTTTAGGGCTGCTCTGTTGACAAGAACCTCCACTTCATGACACCTTAAATATCCCAGGAAAGAGAAAAATGGATAAAGAAGTTGCGGTCCTTATGTACAATGGAATATCACTCAGCCATGAAATCAATGTCATAAGGCTAGTAGCAGCATGATGAGTGGATTTAGGTACGACGACTCTAAGTGAAATAAGTCACACAGAAAAAGACACTTATCATAAGCTATCACGTATAGAGGGAATGTAAAAACTGCTACACTTGAACTGAATTACAAAAGAGAAGAGTCACACGTTTAGAAAACACACTATGGCTGCTTAACGGGAAAGGTGAGGTGGTGTGATGCATAAAACAAGGGTTTCAAATTAGCTCAGATACCGTTCCATACACCCAATATGTAATAGACAAGACCTACTCCTTGCTCAGTGAACTGGACTCAACACCCCCTATGCACCGCACAAGAATATATGTGACTAGTAAGAATCTTAAAACCTATGTATTGATATCTCTCTGGAAGTGTGTCAACTGTGTGTAAAGCCGCATAAACACAGCCGTGAAAAGCAGCTAAACCCCATTATAAAAATAAATTAGTTTTAAAAACCCATGAAACAATGACAGTGAAAGAGACAGAAATTCTTACAAAATTCATTCAGGGGCTGTGACGCAACCTGGATTGACCATATCTAGACCCACAGCTGGATGAGACATAAGGGTGGACATTCCTGGGGCTGAGAGGTTTGGTGAGGTTGGGTGAGCCAACACAGACCCTTTAAGGTAATACTGCGTGGTACCCATCCCATGGGTCCCAAATCTCCAGGTTCAAGGGCATCTTCCTACATCGAAAACTTGCATGAGGAACCCAGAAGATGGTACACCGTGTGATTTTGAAAGGTTTCTAAAACGCACCTCATTTCTCATCTCCTTGTGCTCGGGTTCGCCATTCCAGCTATTTTAGTAGCAATCACCCTACTTGGAGAATCAGCACCTTTAACCTCCTGTTCCGTACAGGTTGCAATTTGTCCTGAGGATGAACGGGAAGAGGGGCAACCAATGAGAGACTAGATCTAGGTGTTGGGACAGGCACAGGTCACTCTATTTTCCCATCAGGAAAAAGAAATAACCACAGGCTCAGCCTGCCACCCAGAACCAGCATAGGGCCTGAGGCATACCCGCGCTTTTGCGGCCAGCTCGCAAAAAAGCGAGTTGAAAAATGGAGCTCAGGGGCACTGCAATTCACAAACCTGCAGAGTTATAAATGATAAGTCTCGTCCAAAAATATATTGAGGGAAGGCAACGAAGAGGATTTGAAAGCAAGGCAGAATTGCAGGAAACAGATTTCAGGAGGTAGATTCAAATCGCCTTTAAAGCACATGAAAATCGGCCAAACGTGGACAATGATGCCCTTGGGCAAAAAGGGCGTATGCGTTTTTTCCTGAATATATTCAGGAAAAAACGCATACGCCCTTTTTGGCCAACCAAGCAACCTGGAAAGGCAAATCAGCGCTACAAAGAAGTCTCGCTTCCCATCCATCAAAAGGGCCATGCTAATTAAAGTGTCAAAACCACAAATGCAGGACAGGCCATGGAGAAATTGGAGCCTTGCTACGCTGATGGGCGGGATATAAATTGCGAACAGCCACTCTGGAGAAGTGTACGGTGTGCCCTGAAACATCGAAAAAACACAGTTTAGGGAGCATATGGCACTTCCACTCATGGGCGTATAAACTGGGAAAACTAAAAATCAGCAAGACACAGGCACCCCAAAGTTTCGGGCTGCTCTGTTGACAAGAACCTCCACTTCATGACACCTTAAATATCCCAGGAAAGAGAAAAATGGATAAAGAAGTTGTGGTCCTTATGTACAATGGAATATCACTCAGACATGAAATCAATGTCATAAGGCTAGTAGCAGCATGATGGGTGGATTTAGGTATGACGACTCTAAGGGAAATAAGTCACACTGAAAAAGAGACTTATCGTAAGCTATCACTTATAGAGGGAATGTAAAAACCGCTACACTTGAACTGAATTACAAAACAGAACATAGTCACACGTTTAGAAAACACACTATGGCTGCTTAACGGGAAAGGTGAGGTGGGGTGATGCATAAAACAAGGGTTTCAAATTCGCTCAGACACCGTTCCATACACCCAATATGTAATAGACAAGACCTACTCCTTGCTCAGTGAACTGGACTCAACACCCCCTATTCACCGCACAAGAATATATGTGACTAGTAATAATCGTAAAACCTATGTATTGATATCTCTCTGGAAGTGTGTCAATTGGGTGTAAAGCCGCATAAACACAGCCGTGAAAAGCAGCTAAACCCCATTATAAAAATAAATTAGTTTTAAAAACCCATGAAACAAAGACAGTGAAAGAGAGAGAAATTCTTACAAAATTCATTCAGTGGCTGTGACGCAACCTGGATTGACCATATCTAGAGCCACAGCTGGATGAGACATAAGGGTGGACACTCTTGGGGCTGAGAGGTTTGGTGAGGTTGGGTGAGCAAACGCAGACCCTTTAAAGTAATACTGTGTGGTACCCATCCCATGGGTCCCAAATCTCCAGTTTCAAGGGCGTCTTCCTGCATCGAACACATGCATGAGAAACCCAGAAGATGGTACACCGTGTGATCGGGAAAGGTTTCTAAAACGCACCTCGTTTCTCATCTCCTTGTGCTCGGGTTCGCCATTCCAGATACTTTACTAGCAATCTCCCTTCTTGGAGAATCAGCACCTTTAACCTCCTGTTCTGTACAGGTTGCAATGTGTCCTGAGGATGAACGGGAAGAGGGGCAACCAATGAGAGACTAGATCTAGGTGTTGGGACAGGCACAGGTCACTCTATTTTCCCATCAGGAAGAAGAATTAAGCACAGGCTCAGCCTGCCGCCCGGAATCAGAATAGTGCCTGAGGCAATCCCGCGATTTGAGGCCAGCTCCCAAAATAGCGAGTTGAAAAATGGAGCTGAGGGGCACTGCAATTCACAAACCTGCAGAGTTATAAATGATAAGTCTCGTCCACAAATATATTGAGGGAAGGCAACGAAGAGGATTTGAAAGCAAGGCAGAACTGCAGGAAACAGATTTCAGGAGGTAGATTCAATTCGCCTTTAAAGCACATGAAAAGCGGCAAAACGTCGACAATGATGCCCTTGGCCAAAAAGGGCGTATGCGTTTTTTCCTGAATATATTCAGGAAAAAACGCATACGCCCTTTTTGGCCAACCAAGCAACCTGGAAAGGCAAATCAGCGCTACAAAGAAGTCTCGCTTCCCATCGGTCTAAAGGGCCATGCTGATAAAAGTGTCAAAACCACAAATGCAGGACAGGCCATGGAGAAATTGGAGCCTTGCTACGCTGATGGGCGGGATGTAAATTGCCAGCAGCCACTCTGGAGAAGTGTACGGTGTGTCCTGAAACATCGAAAAAACACAGCTTAGGGAGCATAGGGAACGTCCACTCATGGGCGTATAAATTGGGAAAAATAAAAATCAGCAAGACACAGGCACCCCAAAGTTTAGGGCTGCTCTGTTGACAAGAACCTCCACTTCATGACACCTTAAATATCCCCGGAAAGAGAAAAATGGATAAAGAAGTTGTGGTCCTTATGTACAATGGAATATCACTCAGATATGAAATCAATGTCATAAGGCAAGTAGAAGCAAGATGAGTGAACTTAGGTACGACGATTCTAAGTGAAATAAGTCACACAGAAAAAGACACTTATCATAAGCTATCACTTATAGAGGGAATGTAAAAACCGCTACAGTTGAACTGAATTACAAAACAGAACAGACTCACACGTTTAGAAAACACACTATGGCTGCTTAACGGGAAAGGTGAGGTGGTGTGATGCATAAAACAAGGGTTTCAAATTAGCTCAGATACCGTTCCATACACCCAATATGTAATAGACAAGACCTACTCCTTGCTCAGTGAACTGGACTCAACACCCCCTATGCACCGCACAAGAATATATGTGACTAGTAAGAATCTTAAAACCTATGTATTGATATCTCTCTGGAAGTGTGTCAACTGTGTGTAAAGCCGCATAAACACAGCCGTGAAAAGCAGCTAAACCCCATTATAAAAATAAATTAGTTTTAAAAACCCATGAAACAAAGACAGTGAAAGAGACAGAAATTCTTACAAAATTCATTCAGGGGCTGTGACGCAACCTGGATTGACCATATCTAGACCCACAGCTGGATGAGACATAAGGGTGGACATTCTTGGGGCTGAGAGGTTTGGTGAGGTTGGGTGAGCCAACACAGACCCTTTAAGGTAATACTGCGTGGTACCCATCCCATGGGTCCCAAATCTCCAGGTTCAAGGGCATCTTCCTACATCGAAAACTTGCATGAGGAACCCAGAAGATGGTACACCGTGTGATTTTGAAAGGTTTCTAAAACGCACCTCATTTCTCATCTCCTTGTGCTCGGGTTCGCCATTCCAGCTATTTTAGTAGCAATCACCCTACTTGGAGAATCAGCACCTTTAACCTCCTGTTCCGTACAGGTTGCAATTTGTCCTGAAGATGAACGGGAAGAGGGGCAACCAATGAGAGACTAGATCTAGGTGTTGGGACAGGCACAGGTCACTCTATTTTCCCATCAGGAAAAAGAAATAACCACAGGCTCAGCCTGCCACCCAGAACCAGCATAGGGCCTGAGGCATACCCGCGCTTTTGCGGCCAGCTCCCAAAAAAGCGAGTTGAAAAATGGAGCTCAGGGGCACTGCAATTCACAAACCTGCAGAGTTATAAATGATAAGTCTCGTCCAAAAATATATTGAAGGAAGGCAACGAAGAGGATTTGAAAGCAAGGCAGAATTGCAGGAAACAGATTTCAGGAGGTAGATTCGAATCGCCTTTAAAGCACATGAAAATCGGCCAAACGTGGACAATGATGCCCTTGGGCAAAAAGGGCGTATGCGTTTTTTCCTGAATATATTCAGGAAAAAACGCATACGCCCTTTTTGGCCAACCAAGCAACCTGGAAAGGCAAATCAGCGCTACAAAGAAGTCTCGCTTCCCAGCCATCAAAAGGGCCATGCTAATTAAAGTGTCAAAACCACAAATGCAGGACAGGCCATGGAGAAATTGGAGCCTTGCTACGCTGATGGGCGGGATATAAATTGCGAACAGCCACTCTGGAGAAGTGTACGGTGTGCCCTGAAACATCGAAAAAACACAGTTTAGGGAGCATATGGCACTTCCACTCATGGGCGTATAAACTGGGAAAACTAAAAATCAGCAAGACACAGGCACCCCAAAGTTTCGGGCTGCTCTGTTGACAAGAACCTCCACTTCATGACACCTTAAATATCCCAGGAAAGAGAAAAATGGATAAAGAAGTTGTGGTCCTTATGTACAATGGAATATCACTCAGACATGAAATCAATGTCATAAGGCTAGTAGCAGCATGATGGGTGGATTTAGGTATGACGACTCTAAGGGAAATAAGTCACACAGAAAAAGAGACTTATCGTAAGCTATCACTTATAGAGGGAATGTAAAAACCGCTACACTTGAACTGAATTACAAAACAGAACATAGTCACACGTTTAGAAAACACACTATGGCTGCTTAACGGGAAAGGTGAGGTGGGGTGATGCATAAAACAAGGGTTTCAAATTCGCTCAGACACCGTTCCATACACCCAATATGTAATAGACAAGACCTACTCCTTGCTCAGTGAACTGGACTCAACACCCCCTATTCACCGCACAAGAATATATGTGACTAGTAATAATCGTAAAACCTATGTATTGATATCTCTCTGGAAGTGTGTCAATTGGGTGTAAAGCCGCATAAACACAGCCGTGAAAAGCAGCTAAACCCCATTATAAAAATAAATTAGTTTTAAAAACCCATGAAACAAAGACAGTGAAAGAGAGAGAAATTCTTACAAAATTCATTCAGTGGCTGTGACGCAACCTGGATTGACCATATCTAGAGCCACAGCTGGATGAGACATAAGGGTGGACACTCTTGGGGCTGAGAGGTTTGGTGAGGTTGGGTGAGCAAACGCAGACCCTTTAAAGTAATACTGTGTGGTACCCATCCCATGGGTCCCAAATCTCCAGTTTCAAGGGCGTCTTCCTGCATCGAAAACATGCATGAGAAACCCAGAAGATGGTACACCGTGTGATCGGGAAAGGTTTCTAAAACGCACCTCGTTTCTCATCTCCTTGTGCTCGGGTTCGCCATTCCAGATACTTTACTAGCAATCTCCCTTCTTGGAGAATCAGCACCTTTAACCTCCTGTTCTGTACAGGTTGCAATGTGTCCTGAGGATGAACGGGAAGAGGGGCAACCAATGAGAGACTAGATCTAGGTGTTGTGACAGGCACAGGTCACTCTATTTTCCCATCAGGAAGAAGAATTAAGCACAGGCTCAGCCTGCCGCCCGGAATCAGAATAGTGCCTGAGGCAATCCCGCGATTTGAGGCCAGCTCCCAAAATAGCGAGTTGAAAAATGGAGCTGAGGGGCACTGCAATTCACAAACCTGCAGAATTATAAATGATAACTCTCGTCCACAAATATATTGAGGGAAGGCAACGAAGAGGATTTGAAAGCAAGGCAGAACTGCAGGAAACAGATTTCAGGAGGTAGATTCAATTCGCCTTTAAAGCACATGAAAAGCGGCAAAACGTCGACAATGATGCCCTTGGCCAAAAAGGGCGTATGCGTTTTTTCCTGAATATATTCAGGAAAAAACGCATACGCCCTTTTTGGCCAACCAAGCAACCTGGAAAGGCAAATCAGCGCTACAAAGAAGTCTCGCTTCCCATCGGTCTAAAGGGCCATGCTGATAAAAGTGTCAAAACCACAAATGCAGGACAGGCCATGGAGAAATTGGAGCCTTGCTACGCTGATGGGCGGGATGTAAATTGCCAGCAGCCACTCTGGAGAAGTGTACGGTGTGTCCTGAAACATCGAAAAAACACAGCTTAGGGAGCATAGGGAACGTCCACTCATGGGCGTATAAATTGGGAAAAATAAAAATCAGCAAGACACAGGCACCCCAAAGTTTAGGGCTGCTCTGTTGACAAGAACCTCCACTTCATGACACCTTAAATATCCCCGGAAAGAGAAAAATGGATAAAGAAGTTGTGGTCCTTATGTACAATGGAATATCACTCAGATATGAAATCAATGTCATAAGGCAAGTAGAAGCAAGATGAGTGAACTTAGGTACGACGATTCTAAGTGAAATAAGTCACACAGAAAAAGACACTTATCATAAGCTATCACTTATAGAGGGAATGTAAAAACCGCTACAGTTGAACTGAATTACAAAACAGAACAGACTCACACGTTTAGAAAACACACTATGGCTGCTTAACGGGAAAGGTGAGGTGGGGTGATGCATAAAACAAGGGTTTCAAATTCGCTCAGATACCGTTCCATACACCCAATATGTAATAGACAAGACCTACTCCTTGCTCAGTGAACTGGACTCAACACCCCCTATTCACCGCACAAGAATATATGTGACTAGTAAGAATCTTAAAACCTATGTATTGATATCTCTCTGGAAGTGAGTCAAGTGAGTGTAAATCCGCATAAACACAGCCGTGAAAAGCAGCTAAACCCCATTATAAAAATAAATTACTTTTAAAAACCCGTAAAACAAAGACAGTGAAAGAGAGAGAAATTCTTACAAAATTCGTTCAGAGGCTGTGATGCAACCTGGATTGACCATATCTAGACCCACAGCTGGATGAGACATAAGGGTGGACACTCTTGGGGATGAGAGGTTTGGTGAGGTTGGGTGAGCAAACGCAGACCCTTTAAAGTAATACTGTGTGGTACCCATCCCATGGGTCCCAAATGTCCAGGTTCAAGGGAATCTTCCTACATCGAAAACATGCATGAGAAACCTAGAAGATGGTACACCGTCTGAACGGGAAAGGTTTCTGAAACGCACCTCATTTCTCATCTCCTTGTGCTCGGGTTCGCCATTCCAGCTTCTTAACTAGTAATCTCCCTACTTGGAGAAACAGCACCTTTAACCTCCTGTTCCATACAGGTTGCACTTTGTCCTGAGGATGAACGGGAAGAGGGGCAACCAATGAGAGACTAGATCTAGGTGTTGGGACAGGCACAGGTCACTCTATTTTCACATCAGGAAGAAGAATTAACCACAGGCTCAGCCTGCCGCCAGGAACCAGAATAGGGCCTGAGGCAATCCCGCGCTTCTGCGGCCACGTCCCAAAAAAGCCAGTTGAAAAATGGAGCACATGGGTACTGCAATTCACAAACCTGCAGAGTTATAAATGATAACTCTCGTCCACAAATATATTGAGGGAAGGCAACGAAGAGCATTTGAAAGCTAGGCAGAATTGCAGGAAACTGGTTTCAGGAGGTAGATTCGAATCGGCTTTAAAGCACATGAAAAGCGGCAAAACGTTGACAATGATGCCCTTGGCCAAAAAGGGCGTATGCGTTTTTTCCTGAATATATTCAGGAAAAAACGCATACGCCCTTTTAGGCCAACCAAGCAACATGGAAAGGCAAATCAGCACTACAAAGGAGTCTCGCTTCGAATCGGTCAAAAGGGCCAAGCTGAAAAATGTGTCAAAACCACAAAAGCAGGACAGGCCATGGAGAAATGGGAGCCTTGCTACACTGATGGGCGGGATGTAAATTGCCAGCAGCCACTCTGGAGAAGTGTACGGTGTGGCATTAAACATCGAAAAAACACAGCTTAGGGAGCATAGGGCACTTCCACTCATGGGCGTATAAATTGGGAAAACTAAAAATCAGCAAGACACAGGCACCCCAACGTTTAGGGCTGCTCTGTTGACAAGAACCTCCACTTCATGACACCTTAAATATCCCAGGAAAGAGAAAAATGGATAAAGAAGTTGCGGTCCTTATGTACAATGGAATATCACTCAGCCATGAAATCAATGTCATAAGGCTAGTAGCAGCATGATGAGTGGATTTAGGTACGACGACTCTAAGTGAAATAAGTCACACAGAAAAAGACACTTATCATAAGCTATCACGTATAGAGGGAATGTAAAAACTGCTACACTTGAACTGAATTACAAAAGAGAAGAGTCACACGTTTAGAAAACACACTATGGCTGCTTAACGGGAAAGGTGAGGTGGTGTGATGCATAAAACAAGGGTTTCAAATTAGCTCAGATACCGTTCCATACACCCAATATGTAATAGACAAGACCTACTCCTTGCTCAGTGAACTGGACTCAACACCCCCTATGCACCGCACAAGAATATATGTGACTAGTAAGAATCTTAAAACCTATGTATTGATATCTCTCTGGAAGTGTGTCAACTGTGTGTAAAGCCGCATAAACACAGCCGTGAAAAGCAGCTAAACCCCATTATAAAAATAAATTAGTTTTAAAAACCCATGAAACAAAGACAGTGAAAGAGACAGAAATTCTTACAAAATTCATTCAGGGGCTGTGACGCAACCTGGATTGACCATATCTAGACCCACAGCTGGATGAGACATAAGGGTGGACATTCTTGGGGCTGAGAGGTTTGGTGAGGTTGGGTGAGCCAACACAGACCCTTTAAGGTAATACTGCGTGGTACCCATCCCATGGGTCCCAAATCTCCAGGTTCAAGGGCATCTTCCTACATCGAAAACTTGCATGAGGAACCCAGAAGATGGTACACCGTGTGATTTTGAAAGGTTTCTAAAACGCACCTCATTTCTCATCTCCTTGTGCTCGGGTTCGCCATTCCAGCTATTTTAGTAGCAATCACCCTACTTGGAGAATCAGCACCTTTAACCTCCTGTTCCGTACAGGTTGCAATTTGTCCTGAGGATGAACGGGAAGAGGGGCAACCAATGAGAGACTAGATCTAGGTGTTGGGACAGGCACAGGTCACTCTATTTTCCCATCAGGAAAAAGAAATAACCACAGGCTCAGCCTGCCACCCAGAACCAGCATAGGGCCTGAGGCATACCCGCGCTTTTGCGGCCAGCTCCCAAAAAAGCGAGTTGAAAAATGGAGCTCAGGGGCACTGCAATTCACAAACCTGCAGAGTTATAAATGATAAGTCTCGTCCAAAAATATATTGAGGGAAGGCAACGAAGAGGATTTGAAAGCAAGGCAGAATTGCAGGAAACAGATTTCAGGAGGTAGATTCGAATCGCCTTTAAAGCACATGAAAATCGGCCAAACGTGGACAATGATGCCCTTGGGCAAAAAGGGCGTATGCGTTTTTTCCTGAATATATTCAGGAAAAAACGCATACGCCCTTTTTGGCCAACCAAGCAACCTGGAAAGGCAAATCAGCGCTACAAAGAAGTCTCGCTTCCCATCCATCAAAAGGGCCATGCTAATTAAAGTGTCAAAACCACAAATGCAGGACAGGCCATGGAGAAATTGGAGCCTTGCTACGCTGATGGGCGGGATATAAATTGCGAACAGCCACTCTGGAGAAGTGTACGGTGTGCCCTGAAACATCGAAAAAACACAGTTTAGGGAGCATATGGCACTTCCACTCATGGGCGTATAAACTGGGAAAACTAAAAATCAGCAAGACACAGGCACCCCAAAGTTTCGGGCTGCTCTGTTGACAAGAACCTCCACTTCATGACACCTTAAATATCCCAGGAAAGAGAAAAATGGATAAAGAAGTTGTGGTCCTTATGTACAATGGAATATCACTCAGACATGAAATCAATGTCATAAGGCTAGTAGCAGCATGATGGGTGGATTTAGGTATGACGACTCTAAGGGAAATAAGTCACACAGAAAAAGAGACTTATCGTAAGCTATCACTTATAGAGGGAATGTAAAAACCGCTACACTTGAACTGAATTACAAAACAGAACATAGTCACACGTTTAGAAAACACACTATGGCTGCTTAACGGGAAAGGTGAGGTGGGGTGATGCATAAAACAAGGGTTTCAAATTCGCTCAGACACCGTTCCATACACCCAATATGTAATAGACAAGACCTACTCCTTGCTCAGTGAACTGGACTCAACACCCCCTATTCACCGCACAAGAATATATGTGACTAGTAATAATCGTAAAACCTATGTATTGATATCTCTCTGGAAGTGTGTCAATTGGGTGTAAAGCCGCATAAACACAGCCGTGAAAAGCAGCTAAACCCCATTATAAAAATAAATTAGTTTTAAAAACCCATGAAACAAAGACAGTGAAAGAGAGAGAAATTCTTACAAAATTCATTCAGTGGCTGTGACGCAACCTGGATTGACCATATCTAGAGCCACAGCTGGATGAGACATAAGGGTGGACACTCTTGGGGCTGAGAGGTTTGGTGAGGTTGGGTGAGCAAACGCAGACCCTTTAAAGTAATACTGTGTGGTACCCATCCCATGGGTCCCAAATCTCCAGTTTCAAGGGCGTCTTCCTGCATCGAAAACATGCATGAGAAACCCAGAAGATGGTACACCGTGTGATCGGGAAAGGTTTCTAAAACGCACCTCGTTTCTCATCTCCTTGTGCTCGGGTTCGCCATTCCAGATACTTTACTAGCAATCTCCCTTCTTGGAGAATCAGCACCTTTAACCTCCTGTTCTGTACAGGTTGCAATGTGTCCTGAGGATGAACGGGAAGAGGGGCAACCAATGAGAGACTAGATCTAGGTGTTGGGACAGGCACAGGTCACTCTATTTTCCCATCAGGAAGAAGAATTAAGCACAGGCTCAGCCTGCCGCCCGGAATCAGAATAGTGCCTGAGGCAATCCCGCGATTTGAGGCCAGCTCCCAAAATAGCGAGTTGAAAAATGGAGCTGAGGGGCACTGCAATTCACAAACCTGCAGAGTTATAAATGATAAGTCTCGTCCACAAATATATTGAGGGAAGGCAACGAAGAGGATTTGAAAGCAAGGCAGAACTGCAGGAAACAGATTTCAGGAGGTAGATTCAATTCGCCTTTAAAGCACATGAAAAGCGGCAAAACGTCGACAATGATGCCCTTGGCCAAAAAGGGCGTATGCGTTTTTTCCTGAATATATTCAGGAAAAAACGCATACGCCCTTTTTGGCCAACCAAGCAACCTGGAAAGGCAAATCAGCGCTACAAAGAAGTCTCGCTTCCCATCGGTCTAAAGGGCCATGCTGATAAAAGTGTCAAAACCACAAATGCAGGACAGGCCATGGAGAAATTGGAGCCTTGCTACGCTGATGGGCGGGATGTAAATTGCCAGCAGCCACTCTGGAGAAGTGTACGGTGTGTCCTGAAACATCGAAAAAACACAGCTTAGGGAGCATAGGGAACGTCCACTCATGGGCGTATAAATTGGGAAAAATAAAAATCAGCAAGACACAGGCACCCCAAAGTTTAGGGCTGCTCTGTTGACAAGAACCTCCACTTCATGACACCTTAAATATCCCCGGAAAGAGAAAAATGGATAAAGAAGTTGTGGTCCTTATGTACAATGGAATATCACTCAGATATGAAATCAATGTCATAAGGCAAGTAGAAGCAAGATGAGTGAACTTAGGTACGACGATTCTAAGTGAAATAAGTCACACAGAAAAAGACACTTATCATAAGCTATCACTTATAGAGGGAATGTAAAAACCGCTACAGTTGAACTGAATTACAAAACAGAACAGACTCACACGTTTAGAAAACACACTATGGCTGCTTAACGGGAAAGGTGAGGTGGTGTGATGCATAAAACAAGGGTTTCAAATTAGCTCAGATACCGTTCCATACACCCAATATGTAATAGACAAGACCTACTCCTTGCTCAGTGAACTGGACTCAACACCCCCTATGCACCGCACAAGAATATATGTGACTAGTAAGAATCTTAAAACCTATGTATTGATATCTCTCTGGAAGTGTGTCAACTGTGTGTAAAGCCGCATAAACACAGCCGTGAAAAGCAGCTAAACCCCATTATAAAAATAAATTAGTTTTAAAAACCCATGAAACAAAGACAGTGAAAGAGACAGAAATTCTTACAAAATTCATTCAGGGGCTGTGACGCAACCTGGATTGACCATATCTAGACCCACAGCTGGATGAGACATAAGGGTGGACATTCTTGGGGCTGAGAGGTTTGGTGAGGTTGGGTGAGCCAACACAGACCCTTTAAGGTAATACTGCGTGGTACCCATCCCATGGGTCCCAAATCTCCAGGTTCAAGGGCATCTTCCTACATCGAAAACTTGCATGAGGAACCCAGAAGATGGTACACCGTGTGATTTTGAAAGGTTTCTAAAACGCACCTCATTTCTCATCTCCTTGTGCTCGGGTTCGCCATTCCAGCTATTTTAGTAGCAATCACCCTACTTGGAGAATCAGCACCTTTAACCTCCTGTTCCGTACAGGTTGCAATTTGTCCTGAGGATGAACGGGAAGAGGGGCAACCAATGAGAGACTAGATCTAGGTGTTGGGACAGGCACAGGTCACTCTATTTTCCCATCAGGAAAAAGAAATAACCACAGGCTCAGCCTGCCACCCAGAACCAGCATAGGGCCTGAGGCATACCCGCGCTTTTGCGGCCAGCTCCCAAAAAAGCGAGTTGAAAAATGGAGCTCAGGGGCACTGCAATTCACAAACCTGCAGAGTTATAAATGATAAGTCTCGTCCAAAAATATATTGAGGGAAGGCAACGAAGAGGATTTGAAAGCAAGGCAGAATTGCAGGAAACAGATTTCAGGAGGTAGATTCGAATCGCCTTTAAAGCACATGAAAATCGGCCAAACGTGGACAATGATGCCCTTGGGCAAAAAGGGCGTATGCGTTTTTTCCTGAATATATTCAGGAAAAAACGCATACGCCCTTTTTGGCCAACCAAGCAACCTGGAAAGGCAAATCAGCGCTACAAAGAAGTCTCGCTTCCCATCCATCAAAAGGGCCATGCTAATTAAAGTGTCAAAACCACAAATGCAGGACAGGCCATGGAGAAATTGGAGCCTTGCTACGCTGATGGGCGGGATATAAATTGCGAACAGCCACTCTGGAGAAGTGTACGGTGTGCCCTGAAACATCGAAAAAACACAGTTTAGGGAGCATATGGCACTTCCACTCATGGGCGTATAAACTGGGAAAACTAAAAATCAGCAAGACACAGGCACCCCAAAGTTTCGGGCTGCTCTGTTGACAAGAACCTCCACTTCATGACACCTTAAATATCCCAGGAAAGAGAAAAATGGATAAAGAAGTTGTGGTCCTTATGTACAATGGAATATCACTCAGACATGAAATCAATGTCATAAGGCTAGTAGCAGCATGATGGGTGGATTTAGGTATGACGACTCTAAGGGAAATAAGTCACACAGAAAAAGAGACTTATCGTAAGCTATCACTTATAGAGGGAATGTAAAAACCGCTACACTTGAACTGAATTACAAAACAGAACATAGTCACACGTTTAGAAAACACACTATGGCTGCTTAACGGGAAAGGTGAGGTGGGGTGATGCATAAAACAAGGGTTTCAAATTCGCTCAGACACCGTTCCATACACCCAATATGTAATAGACAAGACCTACTCCTTGCTCAGTGAACTGGACTCAACACCCCCTATTCACCGCACAAGAATATATGTGACTAGTAATAATCGTAAAACCTATGTATTGATATCTCTCTGGAAGTGTGTCAATTGGGTGTAAAGCCGCATAAACACAGCCGTGAAAAGCAGCTAAACCCCATTATAAAAATAAATTAGTTTTAAAAACCCATGAAACAAAGACAGTGAAAGAGAGAGAAATTCTTACAAAATTCATTCAGTGGCTGTGACGCAACCTGGATTGACCATATCTAGAGCCACAGCTGGATGAGACATAAGGGTGGACACTCTTGGGGCTGAGAGGTTTGGTGAGGTTGGGTGAGCAAACGCAGACCCTTTAAAGTAATACTGTGTGGTACCCATCCCATGGGTCCCAAATCTCCAGTTTCAAGGGCGTCTTCCTGCATCGAACACATGCATGAGAAACCCAGAAGATGGTACACCGTGTGATCGGGAAAGGTTTCTAAAACGCACCTCGTTTCTCATCTCCTTGTGCTCGGGTTCGCCATTCCAGATACTTTACTAGCAATCTCCCTTCTTGGAGAATCAGCACCTTTAACCTCCTGTTCTGTACAGGTTGCAATGTGTCCTGAGGATGAACGGGAAGAGGGGCAACCAATGAGAGACTAGATCTAGGTGTTGGGACAGGCACAGGTCACTCTATTTTCCCATCAGGAAGAAGAATTAAGCACAGGCTCAGCCTGCCGCCCGGAATCAGAATAGTGCCTGAGGCAATCCCGCGATTTGAGGCCAGCTCCCAAAATAGCGAGTTGAAAAATGGAGCTGAGGGGCACTGCAATTCACAAACCTGCAGAGTTATAAATGATAAGTCTCGTCCACAAATATATTGAGGGAAGGCAACGAAGAGGATTTGAAAGCAAGGCAGAACTGCAGGAAACAGATTTCAGGAGGTAGATTCAATTCGCCTTTAAAGCACATGAAAAGCGGCAAAACGTCGACAATGATGCCCTTGGCCAAAAAGGGCGTATGCGTTTTTTCCTGAATATATTCAGGAAAAAACGCATACGCCCTTTTTGGCCAACCAAGCAACCTGGAAAGGCAAATCAGCGCTACAAAGAAGTCTCGCTTCCCATCGGTCTAAAGGGCCATGCTGATAAAAGTGTCAAAACCACAAATGCAGGACAGGCCATGGAGAAATTGGAGCCTTGCTACGCTGATGGGCGGGATGTAAATTGCCAGCAGCCACTCTGGAGAAGTGTACGGTGTGTCCTGAAACATCGAAAAAACACAGCTTAGGGAGCATAGGGAACGTCCACTCATGGGCGTATAAATTGGGAAAAATAAAAATCAGCAAGACACAGGCACCCCAAAGTTTAGGGCTGCTCTGTTGACAAGAACCTCCACTTCATGACACCTTAAATATCCCCGGAAAGAGAAAAATGGATAAAGAAGTTGTGGTCCTTATGTACAATGGAATATCACTCAGATATGAAATCAATGTCATAAGGCAAGTAGAAGCAAGATGAGTGAACTTAGGTACGACGATTCTAAGTGAAATAAGTCACACAGAAAAAGACACTTATCATAAGCTATCACTTATAGAGGGAATGTAAAAACCGCTACAGTTGAACTGAATTACAAAACAGAACAGACTCACACGTTTAGAAAACACACTATGGCTGCTTAACGGGAAAGGTGAGGTGGGGTGATGCATAAAACAAGGGTTTCAAATTCGCTCAGATACCGTTCCATACACCCAATATGTAATAGACAAGACCTACTCCTTGCTCAGTGAACTGGACTCAACACCCCCTATGCACCGCACAAGAATATATGTGACTAGTAAGAATCTTAAAACCTATGTATTGATATCTCTCTGGAAGTGTGTCAACTGTGTGTAAAGCCGCATAAACACAGCCGTGAAAAGCAGCTAAACCCCATTATAAAAATAAATTAGTTTTAAAAACCCATGAAACAAAGACAGTGAAAGAGACAGAAATTCTTACAAAATTCATTCAGGGGCTGTGACGCAACCTGGATTGACCATATCTAGACCCACAGCTGGATGAGACATAAGGGTGGACATTCTTGGGGCTGAGAGGTTTGGTGAGGTTGGGTGAGCCAACACAGACCCTTTAAGGTAATACTGCGTGGTACCCATCCCATGGGTCCCAAATCTCCAGGTTCAAGGGCATCTTCCTACATCGAAAACTTGCATGAGGAACCCAGAAGATGGTACACCGTGTGATTTTGAAAGGTTTCTAAAACGCACCTCATTTCTCATCTCCTTGTGCTCGGGTTCGCCATTCCAGCTATTTTAGTAGCAATCACCCTACTTGGAGAATCAGCACCTTTAACCTCCTGTTCCGTACAGGTTGCAATTTGTCCTGAGGATGAACGGGAAGAGGGGCAACCAATGAGAGACTAGATCTAGGTGTTGGGACAGGCACAGGTCACTCTATTTTCCCATCAGGAAAAAGAAATAACCACAGGCTCAGCCTGCCACCCAGAACCAGCATAGGGCCTGAGGCATACCCGCGCTTTTGCGGCCAGCTCCCAAAAAAGCGAGTTGAAAAATGGAGCTCAGGGGCACTGCAATTCACAAACCTGCAGAGTTATAAATGATAAGTCTCGTCCAAAAATATATTGAGGGAAGGCAACGAAGAGGATTTGAAAGCAAGGCAGAATTGCAGGAAACAGATTTCAGGAGGTAGATTCGAATCGCCTTTAAAGCACATGAAAATCGGCCAAACGTGGACAATGATGCCCTTGGGCAAAAAGGGCGTATGCGTTTTTTCCTGAATATATTCAGGAAAAAACGCATACGCCCTTTTTGGCCAACCAAGCAACCTGGAAAGGCAAATCAGCGCTACAAAGAAGTCTCGCTTCCCATCCATCAAAAGGGCCATGCTAATTAAAGTGTCAAAACCACAAATGCAGGACAGGCCATGGAGAAATTGGAGCCTTGCTACGCTGATGGGCGGGATATAAATTGCGAACAGCCACTCTGGAGAAGTGTACGGTGTGCCCTGAAACATCGAAAAAACACAGTTTAGGGAGCATATGGCACTTCCACTCATGGGCGTATAAACTGGGAAAACTAAAAATCAGCAAGACACAGGCACCCCAAAGTTTCGGGCTGCTCTGTTGACAAGAACCTCCACTTCATGACACCTTAAATATCCCAGGAAAGAGAAAAATGGATAAAGAAGTTGTGGTCCTTATGTACAATGGAATATCACTCAGACATGAAATCAATGTCATAAGGCTAGTAGCAGCATGATGGGTGGATTTAGGTATGACGACTCTAAGGGAAATAAGTCACACAGAAAAAGAGACTTATCGTAAGCTATCACTTATAGAGGGAATGTAAAAACCGCTACACTTGAACTGAATTACAAAACAGAACATAGTCACACGTTTAGAAAACACACTATGGCTGCTTAACGGGAAAGGTGAGGTGGGGTGATGCATAAAACAAGGGTTTCAAATTCGCTCAGACACCGTTCCATACACCCAATATGTAATAGACAAGACCTACTCCTTGCTCAGTGAACTGGACTCAACACCCCCTATTCACCGCACAAGAATATATGTGACTAGTAATAATCGTAAAACCTATGTATTGATATCTCTCTGGAAGTGTGTCAATTGGGTGTAAAGCCGCATAAACACAGCCGTGAAAAGCAGCTAAACCCCATTATAAAAATAAATTAGTTTTAAAAACCCATGAAACAAAGACAGTGAAAGAGAGAGAAATTCTTACAAAATTCATTCAGTGGCTGTGACGCAACCTGGATTGACCATATCTAGAGCCACAGCTGGATGAGACATAAGGGTGGACACTCTTGGGGCTGAGAGGTTTGGTGAGGTTGGGTGAGCAAACGCAGACCCTTTAAAGTAATACTGTGTGGTACCCATCCCATGGGTCCCAAATCTCCAGTTTCAAGGGCGTCTTCCTGCATCGAACACATGCATGAGAAACCCAGAAGATGGTACACCGTGTGATCGGGAAAGGTTTCTAAAACGCACCTCGTTTCTCATCTCCTTGTGCTCGGGTTCGCCATTCCAGATACTTTACTAGCAATCTCCCTTCTTGGAGAATCAGCACCTTTAACCTCCTGTTCTGTACAGGTTGCAATGTGTCCTGAGGATGAACGGGAAGAGGGGCAACCAATGAGAGACTAGATCTAGGTGTTGGGACAGGCACAGGTCACTCTATTTTCCCATCAGGAAGAAGAATTAAGCACAGGCTCAGCCTGCCGCCCGGAATCAGAATAGTGCCTGAGGCAATCCCGCGATTTGAGGCCAGCTCCCAAAATAGCGAGTTGAAAAATGGAGCTGAGGGGCACTGCAATTCACAAACCTGCAGAATTATAAATGATAACTCTCGTCCACAAATATATTGAGGGAAGGCAACGAAGAGGATTTGAAAGCAAGGCAGAACTGCAGGAAACAGATTTCAGGAGGTAGATTCAATTCGCCTTTAAAGCACATGAAAAGCGGCAAAACGTCGACAATGATGCCCTTGGCCAAAAAGGGCGTATGCGTTTTTTCCTGAATATATTCAGGAAAAAACGCATACGCCCTTTTTGGCCAACCAAGCAACCTGGAAAGGCAAATCAGCGCTACAAAGAAGTCTCGCTTCCCATCGGTCTAAAGGGCCATGCTGATAAAAGTGTCAAAACCACAAATGCAGGACAGGCCATGGAGAAATTGGAGCCTTGCTACGCTGATGGGCGGGATGTAAATTGCCAGCAGCCACTCTGGAGAAGTGTACGGTGTGTCCTGAAACATCGAAAAAACACAGCTTAGGGAGCATAGGGAACGTCCACTCATGGGCGTATAAATTGGGAAAAATAAAAATCAGCAAGACACAGGCACCCCAAAGTTTAGGGCTGCTCTGTTGACAAGAACCTCCACTTCATGACACCTTAAATATCCCCGGAAAGAGAAAAATGGATAAAGAAGTTGTGGTCCTTATGTACAATGGAATATCACTCAGATATGAAATCAATGTCATAAGGCAAGTAGAAGCAAGATGAGTGAACTTAGGTACGACGATTCTAAGTGAAATAAGTCACACAGAAAAAGACACTTATCATAAGCTATCACTTATAGAGGGAATGTAAAAACCGCTACAGTTGAACTGAATTACAAAACAGAACAGACTCACACGTTTAGAAAACACACTATGGCTGCTTAACGGGAAAGGTGAGGTGGGGTGATGCATAAAACAAGGGTTTCAAATTCGCTCAGATACCGTTCCATACACCCAATATGTAATAGACAAGACCTACTCCTTGCTCAGTGAACTGGACTCAACACCCCCTATTCACCGCACAAGAATATATGTGACTAGTAAGAATCTTAAAACCTATGTATTGATATCTCTCTGGAAGTGAGTCAAGTGAGTGTAAATCCGCATAAACACAGCCGTGAAAAGCAGCTAAACCCCATTATAAAAATAAATTACTTTTAAAAACCCGTAAAACAAAGACAGTGAAAGAGAGAGAAATTCTTACAAAATTCGTTCAGAGGCTGTGATGCAACCTGGATTGACCATATCTAGACCCACAGCTGGATGAGACATAAGGGTGGACACTCTTGGGGATGAGAGGTTTGGTGAGGTTGGGTGAGCAAACGCAGACCCTTTAAAGTAATACTGTGTGGTACCCATCCCATGGGTCCCAAATGTCCAGGTTCAAGGGAATCTTCCTACATCGAAAACATGCATGAGAAACCTAGAAGATGGTACACCGTCTGAACGGGAAAGGTTTCTGAAACGCACCTCATTTCTCATCTCCTTGTGCTCGGGTTCGCCATTCCAGCTTCTTAACTAGTAATCTCCCTAGTTGGAGAAACAGCACCTTTAACCTCCTGTTCCATACAGGTTGCACTTTGTCCTGAGGATGAACGGGAAGAGGGGCAACCAATGAGAGACTAGATCTAGGTGTTGGGACAGGCACAGGTCACTCTATTTTCACATCAGGAAGAAGAATTAACCACAGGCTCAGCCTGCCGCCAGGAACCAGAATAGGGCCTGAGGCAATCCCGCGCTTCTGCGGCCACGTCCCTAAAAAGCCAGTTGAAAAATGGAGCACATGGGTACTGCAATTCACAAACCTGCAGAGTTATAAATGATAACTCTCGTCCACAAATATATTGAGGGAAGGCAACGAAGAGCATTTGAAAGCTAGGCAGAATTGCAGGAAACTGGTTTCAGGAGGTAGATTCGAATCGGCTTTAAAGCACATGAAAAGCGGCAAAACGTTGACAATGATGCCCTTGGCCAAAAAGGGCGTATGCGTTTTTTCCTGAATATATTCAGGAAAAAACGCATACGCCCTTTTAGGCCAACCAAGCAACATGGAAAGGCAAATCAGCACTACAAAGGAGTCTCGCTTCGAATCGGTCAAAAGGGCCAAGCTGAAAAATGTGTCAAAACCACAAAAGCAGGACAGGCCATGGAGAAATGGGAGCCTTGCTACACTGATGGGCGGGATGTAAATTGCCAGCAGCCACTCTGGAGAAGTGTACGGTGTGGCCTTAAACATCGAAAAAACACAGCTTAGGGAGCATAGGGCACTTCCACTCATGGGCGTATAAATTGGGAAAACTAAAAATCAGCAAGACACAGGCACCCCAACGTTTAGGGCTGCTCTGTTGACAAGAACCTCCACTTCATGACACCTTAAATATCCCAGGAAAGTGAAAAATGGATAAAGAAGTTGTGGTCCTTATGTACAATGGAATATCACTCAGCCATGAAATCAATGTCATAAGGCTAGTAGCAGCATGATGAGTGGATTTAGGTACGACGACTCTAAGTGAAATAAGTCACACAGAAAAAGACACTTATCATAAGCTATCACGTATAGAGGGAATGTAAAAACTGCTACACTTGAACTGAATTACAAAAGAGAACAGAGTCACACGTGTAGAAAACACACTATGGCTGCTTAACGGGAAAGATGAGGTGGTGTGATGCATAAAACAAGGATTTCAAATTAGCTCAGATACCGTTCCATACACCCAATATGTAATAGACAAGACCTACTCCTTGCTCAGTGAACTGGACTCAACACCCCCTATTCACCGCACAAGAATATATCTGACTAGTGAGAATCTTAAAACCTATGTATTGATATCTCTCCGGAAGTGAGTCAAGTGTGTGTAAAGCCGCAAAAACACAGCTGTGAAAAGCAGCTAAACCCCATTATAAAAATAAATTAGTTTTAAAAACCCATGAAACAAAGACAGTGAAAGAGAGAGAAATTCTTACAAAATTCATTCAGGGGTGTGACGCAACCTGGATTGACCATATCTAGAGCCACAGCTGGATGAGACATAGGGTGGACACTCTTGGGGCTGAGAGGTTTGGTGAGGTTGGGTGAGCCAACACAGACCCTTTAAGGTAATACTGCGTGGGACCCATCCCATGGGTCCCAAATCTCCAGGTTCAAGGGCATCTTCCTACATCGAAAACTTGCATGAGGAACCCAGAAGATGGTACACCGTGTGATTTTGAAAGGTTTCTAAAACGCACCTCATTTCTCATCTCCTTGTGCTCGGGTTCGCCATTCCAGCTATTTTAGTAGCAATCACCCTACTTGGAGAATCAGCACCTTTAACCTCCTGTTCCGTACAGGTTGCAATTTGTCCTGAGGATGAACGGGAAGAGGGGCAACCAATGAGAGACTAGATCTAGGTGTTGGGACAGGCACAGGTCACTCTATTTTCCCATCAGGAAAAAGAAATAACCACAGGCTCAGCCTGCCACCCAGAACCAGCATAGGGCCTGAGGCATACCCGCGCTTTTGCGGCCAGCTCCCAAAAAAGCGAGTTGAAAAATGGAGCTCAGGGGCACTGCAATTCACAAACCTGCAGAGTTATAAATGATAAGTCTCGTCCAAAAATATATTGAGGGAAGGCAACGAAGAGGATTTGAAAGCAAGGCAGAATTGCAGGAAACAGATTTCAGGAGGTAGATTCAAATCGCCTTTAAAGCACATGAAAATCGGCCAAACGTGGACAATGATGCCCTTGGGCAAAAAGGGCGTATGCGTTTTTTCCTGAATATATTCAGGAAAAAACGCATACGCCCTTTTTGGCCAACCAAGCAACCTGGAAAGGCAAATCAGCGCTACAAAGAAGTCTCGCTTCCCATCCATCAAAAGGGCCATGCTAATTAAAGTGTCAAAACCACAAATGCAGGACAGGCCATGGAGAAATTGGAGCCTTGCTACGCTGATGGGCGGGATATAAATTGCGAACAGCCACTCTGGAGAAGTGTACGGTGTGCCCTGAAACATCGAAAAAACACAGTTTAGGGAGCATATGGCACTTCCACTCATGGGCGTATAAACTGGGAAAACTAAAAATCAGCAAGACACAGGCACCCCAAAGTTTCGGGCTGCTCTGTTGACAAGAACCTCCACTTCATGACACCTTAAATATCCCAGGAAAGAGAAAAATGGATAAAGAAGTTGTGGTCCTTATGTACAATGGAATATCACTCAGACATGAAATCAATGTCATAAGGCTAGTAGCAGCATGATGGGTGGATTTAGGTATGACGACTCTAAGGGAAATAAGTCACACAGAAAAAGAGACTTATCGTAAGCTATCACTTATAGAGGGAATGTAAAAACCGCTACACTTGAACTGAATTACAAAACAGAACATAGTCACACGTTTAGAAAACACACTATGGCTGCTTAACGGGAAAGGTGAGGTGGGGTGATGCATAAAACAAGGGTTTCAAATTCGCTCAGACACCGTTCCATACACCCAATATGTAATAGACAAGACCTACTCCTTGCTCAGTGAACTGGACTCAACACCCCCTATTCACCGCACAAGAATATATGTGACTAGTAATAATCGTAAAACCTATGTATTGATATCTCTCTGGAAGTGTGTCAATTGGGTGTAAAGCCGCATAAACACAGCCGTGAAAAGCAGCTAAACCCCATTATAAAAATAAATTAGTTTTAAAAACCCATGAAACAAAGACAGTGAAAGAGAGAGAAATTCTTACAAAATTCATTCAGTGGCTGTGACGCAACCTGGATTGACCATATCTAGAGCCACAGCTGGATGAGACATAAGGGTGGACACTCTTGGGGCTGAGAGGTTTGGTGAGGTTGGGTGAGCAAACGCAGACCCTTTAAAGTAATACTGTGTGGTACCCATCCCATGGGTCCCAAATCTCCAGTTTCAAGGGCGTCTTCCTGCATCGAAAACATGCATGAGAAACCCAGAAGATGGTACACCGTGTGATCGGGAAAGGTTTCTAAAACGCACCTCGTTTCTCATCTCCTTGTGCTCGGGTTCGCCATTCCAGATACTTTACTAGCAATCTCCCTTCTTGGAGAATCAGCACCTTTAACCTCCTGTTCTGTACAGGTTGCAATGTGTCCTGAGGATGAACGGGAAGAGGGGCAACCAATGAGAGACTAGATCTAGGTGTTGGGACAGGCACAGGTCACTCTATTTTCCCATCAGGAAGAAGAATTAAGCACAGGCTCAGCCTGCCGCCCGGAATCAGAATAGTGCCTGAGGCAATCCCGCGATTTGAGGCCAGCTCCCAAAATAGCGAGTTGAAAAATGGAGCTGAGGGGCACTGCAATTCACAAACCTGCAGAATTATAAATGATAACTCTCGTCCACAAATATATTGAGGGAAGGCAACGAAGAGGATTTGAAAGCAAGGCAGAACTGCAGGAAACAGATTTCAGGAGGTAGATTCAATTCGCCTTTAAAGCACATGAAAAGCGGCAAAACGTCGACAATGATGCCCTTGGCCAAAAAGGGCGTATGCGTTTTTTCCTGAATATATTCAGGAAAAAACGCATACGCCCTTTTTGGCCAACCAAGCAACCTGGAAAGGCAAATCAGCGCTACAAAGAAGTCTCGCTTCCCATCGGTCTAAAGGGCCATGCTGATAAAAGTGTCAAAACCACAAATGCAGGACAGGCCATGGAGAAATTGGAGCCTTGCTACGCTGATGGGCGGGATGTAAATTGCCAGCAGCCACTCTGGAGAAGTGTACGGTGTGTCCTGAAACATCGAAAAAACACAGCTTAGGGAGCATAGGGAACGTCCACTCATGGGCGTATAAATTGGGAAAAATAAAAATCAGCAAGACACAGGCACCCCAAAGTTTAGGGCTGCTCTGTTGACAAGAACCTCCACTTCATGACACCTTAAATATCCCCGGAAAGAGAAAAATGGATAAAGAAGTTGTGGTCCTTATGTACAATGGAATATCACTCAGATATGAAATCAATGTCATAAGGCAAGTAGAAGCAAGATGAGTGAACTTAGGTACGACGATTCTAAGTGAAATAAGTCACACAGAAAAAGACACTTATCATAAGCTATCACTTATAGAGGGAATGTAAAAACCGCTACAGTTGAACTGAATTACAAAACAGAACAGACTCACACGTTTAGAAAACACACTATGGCTGCTTAACGGGAAAGGTGAGGTGGGGTGATGCATAAAACAAGGGTTTCAAATTCGCTCAGATACCGTTCCATACACCCAATATGTAATAGACAAGACCTACTCCTTGCTCAGTGAACTGGACTCAACACCCCCTATTCACCGCACAAGAATATATGTGACTAGTAAGAATCTTAAAACCTATGTATTGATATCTCTCTGGAAGTGAGTCAAGTGAGTGTAAATCCGCATAAACACAGCCGTGAAAAGCAGCTAAACCCCATTATAAAAATAAATTACTTTTAAAAACCCGTAAAACAAAGACAGTGAAAGAGAGAGAAATTCTTACAAAATTCGTTCAGAGGCTGTGATGCAACCTGGATTGACCATATCTAGACCCACAGCTGGATGAGACATAAGGGTGGACACTCTTGGGGATGAGAGGTTTGGTGAGGTTGGGTGAGCAAACGCAGACCCTTTAAAGTAATACTGTGTGGTACCCATCCCATGGGTCCCAAATGTCCAGGTTCAAGGGAATCTTCCTACATCGAAAACATGCATGAGAAACCTAGAAGATGGTACACCGTCTGAACGGGAAAGGTTTCTGAAACGCACCTCATTTCTCATCTCCTTGTGCTCGGGTTCGCCATTCCAGCTTCTTAACTAGTAATCTCCCTAGTTGGAGAAACAGCACCTTTAACCTCCTGTTCCATACAGGTTGCACTTTGTCCTGAGGATGAACGGGAAGAGGGGCAACCAATGAGAGACTAGATCTAGGTGTTGGGACAGGCACAGGTCACTCTATTTTCACATCAGGAAGAAGAATTAACCACAGGCTCAGCCTGCCGCCAGGAACCAGAATAGGGCCTGAGGCAATCCCTTGCTTCTGCGGCAACGTCCCAAAAAAGCCAGTTGAAAAATGGAGCACATGGGTACTGCAATTCACAAACCTGCAGAGTTATAAATGATAACCCTCGTCCACAAATATATTGAGGGAAGGCAACGAAGAGCATTTGAAAGCTAGGCAGAATTGCAGGAAACTGGTTTCAGGAGGTAGATTCGAATCGGCTTTAAAGCACATGAAAAGCGGCAAAACGTTGACAATGATGCCCTTGGCCAAAAAGGGCGTATGCGTTTTTTCCTGAATATATTCAGGAAAAAACGCATACGCCCTTTTAGGCCAACCAAGCAACATGGAAAGGCAAATCAGCACTACAAAGGAGTCTCGCTTCGAATCGGTCAAAAGGGCCAAGCTGAAAAATGTGTCAAAACCACAAAAGCAGGACAGGCCATGGAGAAATGGGAGCCTTGCTACACTGATGGGCGGGATGTAAATTGCCAGCAGCCACTCTGGAGAAGTGTACGGTGTGGCATTAAACATCGAAAAAACACAGCTTAGGGAGCATAGGGCACTTCCACTCATGGGCGTATAAATTGGGAAAACTAAAAATCAGCAAGACACAGGCACCCCAACGTTTAGGGCTGCTCTGTTGACAAGAACCTCCACTTCATGACACCTTAAATATCCCAGGAAAGAGAAAAATGGATAAAGAAGTTGCGGTCCTTATGTACAATGGAATATCACTCAGCCATGAAATCAATGTCATAAGGCTAGTAGCAGCATGATGAGTGGATTTAGGTACGACGACTCTAAGTGAAATAAGTCACACAGAAAAAGACACTTATCATAAGCTATCACGTATAGAGGGAATGTAAAAACTGCTACACTTGAACTGAATTACAAAAGAGAAGAGTCACACGTTTAGAAAACACACTATGGCTGCTTAACGGGAAAGGTGAGGTGGTGTGATGCATAAAACAAGGGTTTCAAATTAGCTCAGATACCGTTCCATACACCCAATATGTAATAGACAAGACCTACTCCTTGCTCAGTGAACTGGACTCAACACCCCCTATGCACCGCACAAGAATATATGTGACTAGTAAGAATCTTAAAACCTATGTATTGATATCTCTCTGGAAGTGTGTCAACTGTGTGTAAAGCCGCATAAACACAGCCGTGAAAAGCAGCTAAACCCCATTATAAAAATAAATTAGTTTTAAAAACCCATGAAACAAAGACAGTGAAAGAGACAGAAATTCTTACAAAATTCATTCAGGGGCTGTGACGCAACCTGGATTGACCATATCTAGACCCACAGCTGGATGAGACATAAGGGTGGACATTCTTGGGGCTGAGAGGTTTGGTGAGGTTGGGTGAGCCAACACAGACCCTTTAAGGTAATACTGCGTGGTACCCATCCCATGGGTCCCAAATCTCCAGGTTCAAGGGCATCTTCCTACATCGAAAACTTGCATGAGGAACCCAGAAGATGGTACACCGTGTGATTTTGAAAGGTTTCTAAAACGCACCTCATTTCTCATCTCCTTGTGCTCGGGTTCGCCATTCCAGCTATTTTAGTAGCAATCACCCTACTTGGAGAATCAGCACCTTTAACCTCCTGTTCCGTACAGGTTGCAATTTGTCCTGAGGATGAACGGGAAGAGGGGCAACCAATGAGAGACTAGATCTAGGTGTTGGGACAGGCACAGGTCACTCTATTTTCCCATCAGGAAAAAGAAATAACCACAGGCTCAGCCTGCCACCCAGAACCAGCATAGGGCCTGAGGCATACCCGCGCTTTTGCGGCCAGCTCCCAAAAAAGCGAGTTGAAAAATGGAGCTCAGGGGCACTGCAATTCACAAACCTGCAGAGTTATAAATGATAAGTCTCGTCCAAAAATATATTGAGGGAAGGCAACGAAGAGGATTTGAAAGCAAGGCAGAATTGCAGGAAACAGATTTCAGGAGGTAGATTCGAATCGCCTTTAAAGCACATGAAAATCGGCCAAACGTGGACAATGATGCCCTTGGGCAAAAAGGGCGTATGCGTTTTTTCCTGAATATATTCAGGAAAAAACGCATACGCCCTTTTTGGCCAACCAAGCAACCTGGAAAGGCAAATCAGCGCTACAAAGAAGTCTCGCTTCCCATCCATCAAAAGGGCCATGCTAATTAAAGTGTCAAAACCACAAATGCAGGACAGGCCATGGAGAAATTGGAGCCTTGCTACGCTGATGGGCGGGATATAAATTGCGAACAGCCACTCTGGAGAAGTGTACGGTGTGCCCTGAAACATCGAAAAAACACAGTTTAGGGAGCATATGGCACTTCCACTCATGGGCGTATAAACTGGGAAAACTAAAAATCAGCAAGACACAGGCACCCCAAAGTTTCGGGCTGCTCTGTTGACAAGAACCTCCACTTCATGACACCTTAAATATCCCAGGAAAGAGAAAAATGGATAAAGAAGTTGTGGTCCTTATGTACAATGGAATATCACTCAGACATGAAATCAATGTCATAAGGCTAGTAGCAGCATGATGGGTGGATTTAGGTATGACGACTCTAAGGGAAATAAGTCACACAGAAAAAGAGACTTATCGTAAGCTATCACTTATAGAGGGAATGTAAAAACCGCTACACTTGAACTGAATTACAAAACAGAACATAGTCACACGTTTAGAAAACACACTATGGCTGCTGAACGGGAAAGGTGAGGTGGGGTGATGCATAAAACAAGGGTTTCAAATTCGCTCAGACACCGTTCCATACACCCAATATGTAATAGACAAGACCTACTCCTTGCTCAGTGAACTGGACTCAACACCCCCTATTCACCGCACAAGAATATATGTGACTAGTAATAATCGTAAAACCTATGTATTGATATCTCTCTGGAAGTGTGTCAATTGGGTGTAAAGCCGCATAAACACAGCCGTGAAAAGCAGCTAAACCCCATTATAAAAATAAATTAGTTTTAAAAACCCATGAAACAAAGACAGTGAAAGAGAGAGAAATTCTTACAAAATTCATTCAGTGGCTGTGACGCAACCTGGATTGACCATATCTAGAGCCACAGCTGGATGAGACATAAGGGTGGACACTCTTGGGGCTGAGAGGTTTGGTGAGGTTGGGTGAGCAAACGCAGACCCTTTAAAGTAATACTGTGTGGTACCCATCCCATGGGTCCCAAATCTCCAGTTTCAAGGGCGTCTTCCTGCATCGAACACATGCATGAGAAACCCAGAAGATGGTACACCGTGTGATCGGGAAAGGTTTCTAAAACGCACCTCGTTTCTCATCTCCTTGTGCTCGGGTTCGCCATTCCAGATACTTTACTAGCAATCTCCCTTCTTGGAGAATCAGCACCTTTAACCTCCTGTTCTGTACAGGTTGCAATGTGTCCTGAGGATGAACGGGAAGAGGGGCAACCAATGAGAGACTAGATCTAGGTGTTGGGACAGGCACAGGTCACTCTATTTTCCCATCAGGAAGAAGAATTAAGCACAGGCTCAGCCTGCCGCCCGGAATCAGAATAGTGCCTGAGGCAATCCCGCGATTTGAGGCCAGCTCCCAAAATAGCGAGTTGAAAAATGGAGCTGAGGGGCACTGCAATTCACAAACCTGCAGAATTATAAATGATAACTCTCGTCCACAAATATATTGAGGGAAGGCAACGAAGAGGATTTGAAAGCAAGGCAGAACTGCAGGAAACAGATTTCAGGAGGTAGATTCAATTCGCCTTTAAAGCACATGAAAAGCGGCAAAACGTCGACAATGATGCCCTTGGCCAAAAAGGGCGTATGCGTTTTTTCCTGAATATATTCAGGAAAAAACGCATACGCCCTTTTTGGCCAACCAAGCAACCTGGAAAGGCAAATCAGCGCTACAAAGAAGTCTCGCTTCCCATCGGTCTAAAGGGCCATGCTGATAAAAGTGTCAAAACCACAAATGCAGGACAGGCCATGGAGAAATTGGAGCCTTGCTACGCTGATGGGCGGGATGTAAATTGCCAGCAGCCACTCTGGAGAAGTGTACGGTGTGTCCTGAAACATCGAAAAAACACAGCTTAGGGAGCATAGGGAACGTCCACTCATGGGCGTATAAATTGGGAAAAATAAAAATCAGCAAGACACAGGCACCCCAAAGTTTAGGGCTGCTCTGTTGACAAGAACCTCCACTTCATGACACCTTAAATATCCCCGGAAAGAGAAAAATGGATAAAGAAGTTGTGGTCCTTATGTACAATGGAATATCACTCAGATATGAAATCAATGTCATAAGGCAAGTAGAAGCAAGATGAGTGAACTTAGGTACGACGATTCTAAGTGAAATAAGTCACACAGAAAAAGACACTTATCATAAGCTATCACTTATAGAGGGAATGTAAAAACCGCTACAGTTGAACTGAATTACAAAACAGAACAGACTCACACGTTTAGAAAACACACTATGGCTGCTTAACGGGAAAGGTGAGGTGGGGTGATGCATAAAACAAGGGTTTCAAATTCGCTCAGATACCGTTCCATACACCCAATATGTAATAGACAAGACCTACTCCTTGCTCAGTGAACTGGACTCAACACCCCCTATTCACCGCACAAGAATATATGTGACTAGTAAGAATCTTAAAACCTATGTATTGATATCTCTCTGGAAGTGAGTCAAGTGAGTGTAAATCCGCATAAACACAGCCGTGAAAAGCAGCTAAACCCCATTATAAAAATAAATTACTTTTAAAAACCCGTAAAACAAAGACAGTGAAAGAGAGAGAAATTCTTACAAAATTCGTTCAGAGGCTGTGATGCAACCTGGATTGACCATATCTAGACCCACAGCTGGATGAGACATAAGGGTGGACACTCTTGGGGATGAGAGGTTTGGTGAGGTTGGGTGAGCAAACGCAGACCCTTTAAAGTAATACTGTGTGGTACCCATCCCATGGGTCCCAAATGTCCAGGTTCAAGGGAATCTTCCTACATCGAAAACATGCATGAGAAACCTAGAAGATGGTACACCGTCTGAACGGGAAAGGTTTCTGAAACGCACCTCATTTCTCATCTCCTTGTGCTCGGGTTCGCCATTCCAGCTTCTTAACTAGTAATCTCCCTACTTGGAGAAACAGCACCTTTAACCTCCTGTTCCATACAGGTTGCACTTTGTCCTGAGGATGAACGGGAAGAGGGGCAACCAATGAGAGACTAGATCTAGGTGTTGGGACAGGCACAGGTCACTCTATTTTCACATCAGGAAGAAGAATTAACCACAGGCTCAGCCTGCCGCCAGGAACCAGAATAGGGCCTGAGGCAATCCCGCGCTTCTGCGGCCACCTCCCAAGAAAGCCAGTTGAAAAATGGAGCACATGGGTACTGCAATTCACAAACCTGCAGAGTTATAAATGATAACTCTCGTCCACAAATATATTGAGGGAAGGCAACGAAGAGCATTTGAAAGCTAGGCAGAATTGCAGGAAACTGGTTTCAGGAGGTAGATTCGAATCGGCTTTAAAGCACATGAAAAGCGGCAAAACGTTGACAATGATGCCCTTGGCCAAAAAGGGCGTATGCGTTTTTTCCTGAATATATTCAGGAAAAAACGCATACGCCCTTTTAGGCCAACCAAGCAACATGGAAAGGCAAATCAGCACTACAAAGGAGTCTCGCTTCGAATCGGTCAAAAGGGCCAAGCTGAAAAATGTGTCAAAACCACAAAAGCAGGACAGGCCATGGAGAAATGGGAGCCTTGCTACACTGATGGGCGGGATGTAAATTGCCAGCAGCCACTCTGGAGAAGTGTACGGTGTGGCCTTAAACATCGAAAAAACACAGCTTAGGGAGCATAGGGCACTTCCACTCATGGGCGTATAAATTGGGAAAACTAAAAATCAGCAAGACACAGGCACCCCAACGTTTAGGGCTGCTCTGTTGACAAGAACCTCCACTTCATGACACCTTAAATATCCCAGGAAAGTGAAAAATGGATAAAGAAGTTGTGGTCCTTATGTACAATGGAATGTCACTCAGCCATGAAATCAATGTCATAAGGCTAGTAGCAGCATGATGAGTGGATTTAGGTACGACGACTCTAAGTGAAATAAGTCACACAGAAAAAGACACTTATCATAAGCTATCACGTATAGAGGGAATGTAAAAACTGCTACACTTGAACTGAATTACAAAAGAGAACAGAGTCACACGTGTAGAAAACACACTATGGCTGCTTAACGGGAAAGATGAGGTGGTGTGATGCATAAAACAAGGATTTCAAATTAGCTCAGATACCGTTCCATACACCCAATATGTAATAGACAAGACCTACTCCTTGCTCAGTGAACTGGACTCAACACCCCCTATTCACCGCACAAGAATATATCTGACTAGTGAGAATCTTAAAACCTATGTATTGATATCTCTCCGGAAGTGAGTCAAGTGTGTGTAAAGCCGCAAAAACACAGCTGTGAAAAGCAGCTAAACCCCATTATAAAAATAAATTAGTTTTAAAAACCCATGAAACAAAGACAGTGAAAGAGAGAGAAATTCTTACAAAATTCATTCAGGGGTGTGACGCAACCTGGATTGACCATATCTAGAGCCACAGCTGGATGAGACATAGGGTGGACACTCTTGGGGCTGAGAGGTTTGGTGAGGTTGGGTGAGCCAACACAGACCCTTTAAGGTAATACTGCGTGGTACCCATCCCATGGGTCCCAAATCTCCAGGTTCAAGGGCATCTTCCTACATCGAAAACTTGCATGAGGAACCCAGAAGATGGTACACCGTGTGATTTTGAAAGGTTTCTAAAACGCACCTCATTTCTCATCTCCTTGTGCTCGGGTTCGCCATTCCAGCTATTTTACTAGCAATCACCCTACTTGGAGAATCAGCACCTTTAACCTCCTGTTCCCTACAGGTTGCAATTTGTCCTGAGGATGAACGGGAAGAGGGGCAACCAATGAGAGACTAGATCTAGGTGTTGGGACAGGCACAGGTCACTCTATTTTCCCATCAGGAAAAAGAAATAACCACAGGCTCAGCCTGCCACCCAGAACCAGCATAGGGCCTGAGGCATACCCGCGCTTTTGCGGCCAGCTCCCAAAAAAGCGAGTTGAAAAATGGAGCTCAGGGGCACTGCAATTCACAAACCTGCAGAGTTATAAATGATAAGTCTCGTCCAAAAATATATTGAGGGAAGGCAACGAAGAGGATTTGAAAGCAAGGCAGAATTGCAGGAAACAGATTTCAGGAGGTAGATTCGAATCGCCTTTAAAGCACATGAAAATCGGCCAAACGTGGACAATGATGCCCTTGGGCAAAAAGGGCGTATGCGTTTTTTCCTGAATATATTCAGGAAAAAACGCATACGCCCTTTTTGGCCAACCAAGCAACCTGGAAAGGCAAATCAGCGCTACAAAGAAGTCTCGCTTCCCATCCATCAAAAGGGCCATGCTAATTAAAGTGTCAAAACCACAAATGCAGGACAGGCCATGGAGAAATTGGAGCCTTGCTACGCTGATGGGCGGGATATAAATTGCGAACAGCCACTCTGGAGAAGTGTACGGTGTGCCCTGAAACATCGAAAAAACACAGTTTAGGGAGCATATGGCACTTCCACTCATGGGCGTATAAACTGGGAAAACTAAAAATCAGCAAGACACAGGCACCCCAAAGTTTCGGGCTGCTCTGTTGACAAGAACCTCCACTTCATGACACCTTAAATATCCCAGGAAAGAGAAAAATGGATAAAGAAGTTGTGGTCCTTATGTACAATGGAATATCACTCAGACATGAAATCAATGTCATAAGGCTAGTAGCAGCATGATGGGTGGATTTAGGTATGACGACTCTAAGGGAAATAAGTCACACAGAAAAAGAGACTTATCGTAAGCTATCACTTATAGAGGGAATGTAAAAACCGCTACACTTGAACTGAATTACAAAACAGAACATAGTCACACGTTTAGAAAACACACTATGGCTGCTTAACGGGAAAGGTGAGGTGGGGTGATGCATAAAACAAGGGTTTCAAATTCGCTCAGACACCGTTCCATACACCCAATATGTAATAGACAAGACCTACTCCTTGCTCAGTGAACTGGACTCAACACCCCCTATTCACCGCACAAGAATATATGTGACTAGTAATAATCGTAAAACCTATGTATTGATATCTCTCTGGAAGTGTGTCAATTGGGTGTAAAGCCGCATAAACACAGCCGTGAAAAGCAGCTAAACCCCATTATAAAAATAAATTAGTTTTAAAAACCCATGAAACAAAGACAGTGAAAGAGAGAGAAATTCTTACAAAATTCATTCAGTGGCTGTGACGCAACCTGGATTGACCATATCTAGAGCCACAGCTGGATGAGACATAAGGGTGGACACTCTTGGGGCTGAGAGGTTTGGTGAGGTTGGGTGAGCAAACGCAGACCCTTTAAAGTAATACTGTGTGGTACCCATCCCATGGGTCCCAAATCTCCAGTTTCAAGGGCGTCTTCCTGCATCGAAAACATGCATGAGAAACCCAGAAGATGGTACACCGTGTGATCGGGAAAGGTTTCTAAAACGCACCTCGTTTCTCATCTCCTTGTGCTCGGGTTCGCCATTCCAGATACTTTACTAGCAATCTCCCTTCTTGGAGAATCAGCACCTTTAACCTCCTGTTCTGTACAGGTTGCAATGTGTCCTGAGGATGAACGGGAAGAGGGGCAACCAATGAGAGACTAGATCTAGGTGTTGGGACAGGCACAGGTCACTCTATTTTCCCATCAGGAAGAAGAATTAAGCACAGGCTCAGCCTGCCGCCCGGAATCAGAATAGTGCCTGAGGCAATCCCGCGATTTGAGGCCAGCTCCCAAAATAGCGAGTTGAAAAATGGAGCTGAGGGGCACTGCAATTCACAAACCTGCAGAGTTATAAATGATAAGTCTCGTCCACAAATATATTGAGGGAAGGCAACGAAGAGGATTTGAAAGCAAGGCAGAACTGCAGGAAACAGATTTCAGGAGGTAGATTCAATTCGCCTTTAAAGCACATGAAAAGCGGCAAAACGTCGACAATGATGCCCTTGGCCAAAAAGGGCGTATGCGTTTTTTCCTGAATATATTCAGGAAAAAACGCATACGCCCTTTTTGGCCAACCAAGCAACCTGGAAAGGCAAATCAGCGCTACAAAGAAGTCTCGCTTCCCATCGGTCTAAAGGGCCATGCTGATAAAAGTGTCAAAACCACAAATGCAGGACAGGCCATGGAGAAATTGGAGCCTTGCTACGCTGATGGGCGGGATGTAAATTGCCAGCAGCCACTCTGGAGAAGTGTACGGTGTGTCCTGAAACATCGAAAAAACACAGCTTAGGGAGCATAGGGAACGTCCACTCATGGGCGTATAAATTGGGAAAAATAAAAATCAGCAAGACACAGGCACCCCAAAGTTTAGGGCTGCTCTGTTGACAAGAACCTCCACTTCATGACACCTTAAATATCCCCGGAAAGAGAAAAATGGATAAAGAAGTTGTGGTCCTTATGTACAATGGAATATCACTCAGATATGAAATCAATGTCATAAGGCAAGTAGAAGCAAGATGAGTGAACTTAGGTACGACGATTCTAAGTGAAATAAGTCACACAGAAAAAGACACTTATCATAAGCTATCACTTATAGAGGGAATGTAAAAACCGCTACAGTTGAACTGAATTACAAAACAGAACAGACTCACACGTTTAGAAAACACACTATGGCTGCTTAACGGGAAAGGTGAGGTGGTGTGATGCATAAAACAAGGGTTTCAAATTAGCTCAGATACCGTTCCATACACCCAATATGTAATAGACAAGACCTACTCCTTGCTCAGTGAACTGGACTCAACACCCCCTATGCACCGCACAAGAATATATGTGACTAGTAAGAATCTTAAAACCTATGTATTGATATCTCTCTGGAAGTGTGTCAACTGTGTGTAAAGCCGCATAAACACAGCCGTGAAAAGCAGCTAAACCCCATTATAAAAATAAATTAGTTTTAAAAACCCATGAAACAAAGACAGTGAAAGAGACAGAAATTCTTACAAAATTCATTCAGGGGCTGTGACGCAACCTGGATTGACCATATCTAGACCCACAGCTGGATGAGACATAAGGGTGGACATTCTTGGGGCTGAGAGGTTTGGTGAGGTTGGGTGAGCCAACACAGACCCTTTAAGGTAATACTGCGTGGTACCCATCCCATGGGTCCCAAATCTCCAGGTTCAAGGGCATCTTCCTACATCGAAAACTTGCATGAGGAACCCAGAAGATGGTACACCGTGTGATTTTGAAAGGTTTCTAAAACGCACCTCATTTCTCATCTCCTTGTGCTCGGGTTCGCCATTCCAGCTATTTTAGTAGCAATCACCCTACTTGGAGAATCAGCACCTTTAACCTCCTGTTCCGTACCGGTTGCAATTTGTCCTGAGGATGAACGGGAAGAGGGGCAACCAATGAGAGACTAGATCTAGGTGTTGGGACAGGCACAGGTCACTCTATTTTCCCATCAGGAAAAAGAAATAACCACAGGCTCAGCCTGCCACCCAGAACCAGCATAGGGCCTGAGGCATACCCGCGCTTTTGCGGCCAGCTCCCAAAAAAGCGAGTTGAAAAATGGAGCTCAGGGGCACTGCAATTCACAAACCTGCAGAGTTATAAATGATAAGTCTCGTCCAAAAATATATTGAGGGAAGGCAACGAAGAGGATTTGAAAGCAAGGCAGAATTGCAGGAAACAGATTTCAGGAGGTAGATTCGAATCGCCTTTAAAGCACATGAAAATCGGCCAAACGTGGACAATGATGCCCTTGGGCAAAAAGGGCGTATGCGTTTTTTCCTGAATATATTCAGGAAAAAACGCATACGCCCTTTTTGGCCAACCAAGCAACCTGGAAAGGCAAATCAGCGCTACAAAGAAGTCTCGCTTCCCATCCATCAAAAGGGCCATGCTAATTAAAGTGTCAAAACCACAAATGCAGGACAGGCCATGGAGAAATTGGAGCCTTGCTACGCTGATGGGCGGGATATAAATTGCGAACAGCCACTCTGGAGAAGTGTACGGTGTGCCCTGAAACATCGAAAAAACACAGTTTAGGGAGCATATGGCACTTCCACTCATGGGCGTATAAACTGGGAAAACTAAAAATCAGCAAGACACAGGCACCCCAAATTTCGGGCTGCTCTGTTGACAAGAACCTCCACTTCATGACACCTTAAATATCCCAGGAAAGAGAAAAATGGATAAAGAAGTTGTGGTCCTTATGTACAATGGAATATCACTCAGACATGAAATCAATGTCATAAGGCTAGTAGCAGCATGATGGGTGGATTTAGGTATGACGACTCTAAGGGAAATAAGTCACACAGAAAAAGAGACTTATCGTAAGCTATCACTTATAGAGGGAATGTAAAAACCGCTACACTTGAACTGAATTACAAAACAGAACATAGTCACACGTTTAGAAAACACACTATGGCTGCTGAACGGGAAAGGTGAGGTGGGGTGATGCATAAAACAAGGGTTTCAAATTCGCTCAGACACCGTTCCATACACCCAATATGTAATAGACAAGACCTACTCCTTGCTCAGTGAACTGGACTCAACACCCCCTATTCACCGCACAAGAATATATGTGACTAGTAATAATCGTAAAACCTATGTATTGATATCTCTCTGGAAGTGTGTCAATTGGGTGTAAAGCCGCATAAACACAGCCGTGAAAAGCAGCTAAACCCCATTATAAAAATAAATTAGTTTTAAAAACCCATGAAACAAAGACAGTGAAAGAGAGAGAAATTCTTACAAAATTCATTCAGTGGCTGTGACGCAACCTGGATTGACCATATCTAGAGCCACAGCTGGATGAGACATAAGGGTGGACACTCTTGGGGCTGAGAGGTTTGGTGAGGTTGGGTGAGCAAACGCAGACCCTTTAAAGTAATACTGTGTGGTACCCATCCCATGGGTCCCAAATCTCCAGTTTCAAGGGCGTCTTCCTGCATCGAACACATGCATGAGAAACCCAGAAGATGGTACACCGTGTGATCGGGAAAGGTTTCTAAAACGCACCTCGTTTCTCATCTCCTTGTGCTCGGGTTCGCCATTCCAGATACTTTACTAGCAATCTCCCTTCTTGGAGAATCAGCACCTTTAACCTCCTGTTCTGTACAGGTTGCAATGTGTCCTGAGGATGAACGGGAAGAGGGGCAACCAATGAGAGACTAGATCTAGGTGTTGGGACAGGCACAGGTCACTCTATTTTCCCATCAGGAAGAAGAATTAAGCACAGGCTCAGCCTGCCGCCCAGAATCAGAATAGTGCCTGAGGCAATCCCGCGATTTGAGGCCAGCTCCCAAAATAGCGAGTTGAAAAATGGAGCTGAGGGGCACTGCAATTCACAAACCTGCAGAGTTATAAATGATAAGTCTCGTCCACAAATATATTGAGGGAAGGCAACGAAGAGGATTTGAAAGCAAGGCAGAACTGCAGGAAACAGATTTCAGGAGGTAGATTCAATTCGCCTTTAAAGCACATGAAAAGCGGCAAAACGTCGACAATGATGCCCTTGGCCAAAAAGGGCGTATGCGTTTTTTCCTGAATATATTCAGGAAAAAACGCATACGCCCTTTTTGGCCAACCAAGCAACCTGGAAAGGCAAATCAGCGCTACAAAGAAGTCTCGCTTCCCATCGGTCTAAAGGGCCATGCTGATAAAAGTGTCAAAACCACAAATGCAGGACAGGCCATGGAGAAATTGGAGCCTTGCTACGCTGATGGGCGGGATGTAAATTGCCAGCAGCCACTCTGGAGAAGTGTACGGTGTGTCCTGAAACATCGAAAAAACACAGC